>NC_044498.1:1679499-1681999 GCF_902362185.1 Chanos chanos
CTCACTGGACCCCAGGTTCAGAGTGCTGTCTGCCTGGCATGTTCAGGGACAGTAATAAAATAGTGAGATAGAAAGAAACACTAGAGGAGGAAACTAAAAGCCAATGGAGCAGTGAGAAGCATGAGTTTTTCTTTCTGAGAATAAAAAAAAAAAATCATTTTTATTCTGTGAGGGAGAGGTGGACCCTGGCACTGGACAAAAGGGGAACACTCCAGAGAATGAAAACTGTGACCTCCAGCTTCACTCCTTCAGTAACATTACAGTCTGTTTGTGTGTAACGTGTGTGTGTCTGTCTGTCTATCTGTAATTTGTGCCAGTGTGTGTGAGTGTGTGTGTGTGTGTGTGTGTGTGTGTGTGTGTGTGTGAGTTTCATAACTATTAAAGTGGGGACGGGAAGGTGAATGGAAGGTCCCCATTAAAGCAAGATCAGACAAACTGTTTTCTGTCGAGGTAACAGTTTGTTGATCAATTAAGATAAAAAAAAATATATATATATATATATGAGCTGCAGAAAATATCATGACAATTAAAATACTGGAAACTGGACATCAGCCGATGCCCCCCAGTAGTATAATGTGTGTGTGTGTGTGTATGTGTGCATGTGCGCGTGCACGTGTGTGCGCGTGTGTGTCTGTGTTTGTGCATGGGAATGTGTGTGTGTGTGTGTGTGTGTGCGTGAGTGCATGCTTTCATGTGTGTGTGTCTGTGTGTGTGTCTGTGTTTGTGCATGGGAGTGTGTGTGTGTGTGTGTGTGTGTGTGTGTGTCCTGTCCTGTGGGGGCCATTGAGGGAGACTGACTAATTAATCATGTATAACAATGGGCCCAGCCCTGCCCGTCTGTGACAGGCCCGTGCCACCAGCAGGCCGCCTGAGCGTCAGTCTTATCAAACCCAACTAATGGATGTAGCACAGCTCTAATGGGGGGGGGATACTTCCTGGCATAATTCATTTGCAAAAAGCTAATTGCTATATTAGGGGCACGCAGTCCCTGCCGGCAAGAGCACTGGCCCTGATAAGAGATTTTCATTAAGTTCACTTGTTTACAACATATTCAATTTAGTCAGGATATTGTCATGCAGACCTTGACACCCATGCTGCGAGAGAACAGAAAAGAGAGTTTGGAGATAAATAGAGAATTTTGTCTTTCTCTGCAGGTAACTGTGTTTAGAGGATAAAGTCTCGGAAATGTGGCAGGCAGGGGAAAAATGCTTTGTTACACTGTGTTGTGCTGTGTCGTGTCGTGCTGTGTTCCATTGCACTGTGCTGTGATGTGTGATTGTGATTGTGGTTGTGATTGCATTGTGTTGTGTGATATTGATCTGTTGTGTAGTGATGCGATGCACTGTGTTGTGTTGGGTTGGGTTGTGTTGTGTTGTGTTGTGTAGTATTGTTGTGTGGTATTGTGATGTGATGTGATGTGATGTGTTGTGTTGGGTTCTGTTGTGTCGTGTTGTGTTGTGTTGTGTTTTGTTGTATTGTGTTGTGTTGTGTTGTGTGGTATTGTGATGTGATGTGATGTGATGTATTGTGTTGTGTTGTGTTGGGTTCTGTTGTGTTGTGTCGTGTTGTGTTGTGTTGTGTCGTGTTGTGTTGTGTTGT
This sequence comes from Chanos chanos, assembly GCF_902362185.1. NCBI lineage: Eukaryota > Metazoa > Chordata > Actinopteri > Gonorynchiformes > Chanidae > Chanos > Chanos chanos. The sequence goes on from NC_044498.1 coordinate 1,681,099, forward strand.
GTTGTGTTTGGTTGTAATGTGACATTGTGTCTTGTGTTGTGTTTAATGAAGATAAGGTTGTGAAGAAATGAAAGTTGTGGTGTATTTCTGTGAATGTTTTCCTATCTTCACCTGCTGGTTTTTTGAGAGATGAGTCTTTCTCTTCAGCTGATTCATTCTGTCGCTCTCTTCACAAAAGACACGGAGCGCTGTCCAAGTTCATCACAGTCTTACTGCAGATGCCTGACAGAAAGCAGGCTCTGGAGAGCTGAATGGGTTCTGTCTGTCTCTCGCACACACTCACACACACACACACACACATACACACAGAAACACACACACACACACACACACACACAAACACACCTGCCATTTAACAGGAACATGACAATACCAAACAAACGTGCTCCTGATTCTCAGTCAAAACCGTTAATACCCACAGTCAGACTGGTTTCCACATCTCACACACCGTTTCTGTGGGAATATCAGGCTTTCTTTTCTTGATGGAGTGCGTGCGTGCGTGCATGTGTGTGTATGTGTGTGTGTGTGTGTCTGAGAGAGAGAGAGAGAGAGAAAGAGAGACAGATTGAGTATGTGTGTGTGTGTGTGTGTGTGAGAGAGAGAGAGAGAGAGAGAAAGACAGAGGAGAGAGAGAGGTTTCTAAAGTGAATAGATGCATCTCAGCATCTGAACATTAACGAAGCGCCACTATTTTATAAGCCCCTGATTCAGGGTCAAGTACTGAAATCTCCAGCTGTACATACGTGTTTTAGGAGAGCTAGACTGACAAAGCCAGGGAGTCAGCGGTTGTTGGACAGTGGCTGACCTGCGCAAGGCAGCTGGTGTCAGGTCCAGCCGACTCCTACGGAAAGTTCTGGAGGAAGTTGTCTCAGCACTACGTGAGAAGTTCAGAGAGGCACCT
>NC_044498.1:1686999-1696999 GCF_902362185.1 Chanos chanos
AATATGATGAGTGAGCAGTGCATGTGTTTACTGCTGTGTATGATGTGTCAGATGACAGGTTGAATTCCAGCAGGTTTCTGTTAGTTCCTCTGGAGTGTTCAGGGCACCACGAGAACAGCCTCCCAACCCAGTGATCAACCCCCCCCCACCCCCCCATACTGTTAACTACAACCAGAGAACAACCTTTCAAACCAATGTTCTGTCTACTGATTACCCCCCCTGTATACTCTTAACTACAACCAGAGAAGAGCCTCTCAACCCAATGATCACCCCCCCCCCCGTACTCTTAACTACAACCAGAGAACAGCCTTTCAACCCAATGTTCTGTCTACTGATCACCCCCCCCCCCCCGTATACTTTTAACTACAACCAGAGAACAGCCTTTCAACCCAATGTACTGTCTACTGATCACCCCCCCCTGTATACTCTTAACTACAACCAGAGAAGAGCCTCTCAACCCAATGATCACCCCCCCCCCCCCCGTACTCTTAACTACAACCAGAGAACAGCCTTTCAACCCAATGTTCTGTCTACTGATCACCCCCCCCCCTTTACTCTTAACTACAACCAGAGAACAGCCTTTCAACCCAATGTTCTGTCTACTGATTACCCCCCCTGTATACTCTTAACTACAACCAGAGAAGAGCCTCTCAACCCAATGATCACCCCCCCCCCCCGTACTCTTAACTACAACCAGAGAACAGCCTTTCAACCCAATGTTCTGTCTACTGATCACCCCCCCCCCTTTACTCTTAACTACAACCAGAGAACAGCCTTTCAACCCAATGTTCTGTCTACTGATCACCCCCCCCCCTATACTTTTAACTACAACCACAGAACAGCCTTTCAACCCAATGTTCTGTCTACTGATCACCCCCCCCCCCCCGTATACTTTTAACTACAACCACAGAACAGCCTTTCAACCCAATGTTCTGTCTACTGATCACCCCCCCCCATACTTTTAACTACAACCAGAGAACAGCCTTTCAACCCAATGTACTGTCTACTGATCACCCCCCCCCCCCGTATACTCTTAACTACAACCAGAGAAGAGCCTTTCAACCCAATGTACTGTCTACTGATCACCCCCCCTCCCCGTATACTCTTAACTACAACCAGAGAACAGCCTCTCAACCCAGTGTACTGTCTACTGATCACCCCCCCCTGTATACTCTTAACTACAACCAGAGAACTGATAAAAAAATCAAAACTGAAAACTGTCAGGCTTAGACCTGACTGATACCCCATACTTCAGCTGTTACAGTGTGTCTGAGTGCAGCCCAGACCAGTTTAGTCCAGTCCAGTCCTGTTCAGTCCTGACCAGTGCTTCCTCCCAGCAGGGATGTGGCAAGTACTGGATCTGTGCCACCTCCACCACTGCTCAAGGTGTTTTTGTGTTCTGTTCAGCAGGAAGAAGTATATTAACAGTTTACATAGTTAGTCAGTAATAACTGATAAACACACACATCAGATTAAAACAGTTATTAACCCAAATCAGAGCATCTCCTCTGATCTCTCTCTCTCTCTCTCTCTCTCTCTGTCCATCTCCTGTTTAAATTATGCCAGGCGGTGGTTGTGGCTCTGTAGCTCTGGCCTTAAACAGGCTGTTGTACTCTGTTGATTTGATTATTTTTGATTAGTTTGCTGGATGTGAGCTGACTCAGTGTGGGTGTTCAGTTAAAATATGATGGCAACAGAAGCTCTGTTGTCTGAGAGTATGAAAGAGAGTTTTGTTTCATCTTTTGATTTCCTTGACAGAGACATCAGAAAGATGATTAATAAACAATACCAGACTAAAACAATATGTGGGCTAATCCCCTTTGGTCTTATTTACATCAATCCTCAAAACTGCTATTTTTATCTGGTTGTCATAAATATTATGTAAGAATTGAAAACAGCACTTGCTCACCTCTCAGTGAAGAAAAAGGGCATCGGAGACTCACGCAGGGATTACACAACAGTCAAAGTCCAGATCCTCAACAAAACACACGCACACTTACACGTGCACACACACACACACTCACACGTGCACACACACACCCACCCATACACACACACCCATACACACACACACACACACACACACACACACACATACACACTCTCACACACATATAATCACTGTGTGATGGTTCAGCAGCAGTAAAGAAGATGACATTAAGAGGGTGTATCAGGTTTGTGGTGAGTGTATGTGTATGGTTAGTTGTTTGGTTGTTTACTGTTCTAACACATGCCTGAACGTTCTGTGTGTAAAAAGGAAAATGATCAACACTGCAGACTCCATGGCAACCGTTGCACCTGAAAAGCCAAGTGCCATGTCTGGCAGGTTTGTTTTCACTGTTTTGATTAGCAGCATAAGCATGTGTATCAAGGTGCCATAACGTCTTTTCTCCTGCAATAGCGTCATAAAATCCTTATTTTAAATTCAGCTCTGACGTCCACTTGGTGTCTCTCTAGTCCGCGGGTCATTCAACCAAAACCCTCACGGCTCGACTTCCTGCCTGTTCGGCTGCAGGACGGATCGGTGTAAAAAGCGTAGAAGTTGTTGAGCTGGTTGGCCAGTCCAGGGAATGCTTTGGACCGGGGGCTTTTTTGCCCTGTAATGTGTGTTAATGATCTCTGATCTGTAAAAGGCCCGTGGCTTCTCGCGGCTCCACCCCAGCCGGTCCCTGCACTGGGATTTTTCTGACCTGTTTAATTTGCTGAGGTGTTTTTGTTGAGTTGTCACTGATTAGGTATGGGTTAATCTGCTGAATCAGGATGCTGACTGTGTGGAAACTTAAATGTGTAGCATTAAAGTCTCTGGTCAAACATTAGGCACAGAAACTGTCCATCAGCAGACATTACAGGAATTCTGAGCTTTAGCCCTTGTTTGAATGGCAGGATGTGGGCGTGTCTCATTGACCTGCTAAAACCACAGCCTGTTCGTTTGTATGTGGTCTGTGTGTGTGTGTGTGTGTGTGTGTGTGTGTATGTCAGTGAGAGTGTGTGTGCTGTTTGAGTAAGTGTGTGTGTGTCGGGGGGCTTTTCACTCTTCATGGCTGCTCAGGTGTGAACAGTTGTGAATGGGTACCTCTGTTCATTGAGGGTAAAGATTCCTAGAGGTTCTGCTTACATTCTAATGGTTTCTTATGAACAATAAGACTGGTAGACGTTACTGGGTCTTGTAGGGTTTGATACACTGGGTCCTGCTGGTGACCAAAGGCGACGGCTGGAAGGATAAGCTCTGACCTGTGACTGAGACCAGCGTTGAGCCACACTTCATCACAGTAAAACTTACTGTGAATCTATTTCATCTTTCTCCTCAATTCCACACACTCTAATATCACTGCAATGGAATCACTCAGTCATTTGGATACCCTCATTAATGATGGAAACGATTACATGTGAAATTAAGCATGATACGTTTAAAGAAGATGTTTAAATGCAGTTGGTAATGACTCATCATTGCTTTCTGAGGGATAGGGAGGGACAGGGAGTTTCTGTGTGTGTGTGTGTGTGTGTGTGTGTGTGAGAGAGAGTGAGTGTGCGTGCTGTTTGAATAAGTGTGTGTGTATCGGGGGGGGGGGGGGGGGGCGTGTATAAAATCTGATATAATAATGATTAGAGGGGTCTCATGTAAACATTATCTCATTTCTCATCACCAGTCAACATCACAGTCATTTTATTATTCAGTCCTTTGGCAATATGGAGAATAAACAAGTGTGAGAATAAATCAAACTAAATAAAAGAGTTTGGGGGGAAATCTGATGAAACTTGATTGTTTTCCGTTGGTGTAAATGTTTGCAAATATCCAGACAAATAAAAAGTTGGGGTGAGAGTGTAGCTGACAGAACCAGATATGTCTCATTTTACACACGCCACTTCTCTCCACAGAACTGGACATTTGTGATCTCCAAACGAGAAATATGCAGAGTCATTTTTCCTTTATAATCAGGCCCCCAGCCCCTGCCGGAATGTTCTGAGACGTGGGGCTCGGAGAAGTCAGCCCCTGTGACGGTGCGTCCGCAGCTGAAGTCGAATGCGTCTCGTTACGATGGAATGTATCATTCTGAATTCATATGAGAGAGGAGCTGCTGGCAGGATTTATATTTGCTTTAGTAGATTTATGACATTAAGCTCATTCTGTCATAAGAGTAACCATTATCAGTAAGAAATACGACACGGGGGAGTCTGCTTTCCTCTGATAACGGGGGTGTGTTTGGGGGGGGCGGGATTTGTGAGCCAATCACAGCTCTCTAACGTGGATTACCACAGTATCACACAGAGCTCTGCAGTAACCTCTGTAAACGTAAACACACACGACACATAGACACACACACACTGAACACACACTGAACATACACACACATAACACGCACACACACACACGACATGCAGGCATACACACACACACACACATTCACACACACACACACACACACTGATCACACACACACATAACATGCACAAACAAACAAACGACACGCAGACATACACACACACAACACACAAATACACAACACGCAGACACACATACACAACACACACACACATATACACGCACACACAACACGCATACACACACACACACACACACACTCTAACCCACACATGCGTGCTCTCCAAAGTAAAACTCAGCATTTAGAGTCGTTTTCTGGTTTTAGTCGGCATTAATGGAACATTCTGTCCAGCTGGGAGATTGCACATTAACTGTCTCTTTGTTTTTTGGTTTTGTATCTGTTTTTAATGAGCTCCTCAGAGCCTCATATACACTTCCTTCTCTGTAACTCACATATAAACAATTACACTCCCCCAAAATGCTTTTCCTTATCCATAATTCTTAAAAACAAAAACAAACAAAAAAAACATCCTTTTTCAGAAGATTTTAATGGTGCAAACAGCCTTTATAAAGTCAGCCATCCACATCTGCAGTCTGTGCCTGACAGCAGTGAGGACTAGGGCTCCAAGAGGCCTTGGTCAGCTTATTAAAAACTTTCTAGCATTTGTAGTATGCAGTATCTTGGTTGTTCTCTATGAAATATTCTATCCATTAGTCTAACAACCCTCGGCCCGCTACAGGAGGGTGGGCTCCCCATGCTGAGTCCTGGCTCCTCCTGAGGTTTCTTCCTACTGGCCTGTCGTACGGGGTTTGCTCACAGGGGCTGTCAGGTCCCCATCCTCTAAAGCTGCTTTGTGACAATGTCCATTATAAAAATTGCGATACAGATTGAACTGAATTTAATTGAACTGAACTGAATTGAGTTGAATGGAATGGAATTGAATTTGTCACTGCTTACCCTCTCTAGCATGAGTGCCCTTTTTTTTAGTGAAACCGAATCAAGAAACAAAATTAATGAAGAGTCATTAGCAACGTAATAAATTTAGATGAATTCTTTATGTAAATTTTAATTCTCAGTGACATTTCTTTTTTGTCTTGTTTTTTGTTTGTTTGTTTTTTAGTCCTACCATGAAATACTGAAGCTAGGTGTAAGGGAAGGAATGCATGCATTTTAATTACACCTCCCAGACTGATCCTCATCTTCTTCATCTTCATCATCCTCTCTCTCCTTCTCTCGCCCTTTCTCTATATACACACACACACACACACACACACACGCACGCACACACACACACAACACACATACACATTCACACACACACACACGCAACACACACACGCACACACACACACACACACAACACACACACACACACACACACACACACAAAAAACCCTAATGGTTGAAATGTCACCCAGGGGTCAGGAGGTCAGGTTGGTGGTTCAGAGTTCAGAGGCCTGTTTAAGGCTTTGGTTTAGATGTGGCCTGAGACGCCAGGCTGTGTCTACAGATTAAACCAGGTCACAGGGAGGAGAAGGGAAAATGCAAAATCAGCAAATTCTTCCTCGTTCTCAGTTACAGTTTCTCTCGATTTTCTCTTACAGTTTTTTTCTGGTTTCTTTAGCCCAAAAACCCATACCCTTTACCTCATTCCCAAACACACACACACACACACACACACATTTCTCAAACACATGCTCTCAATATAATTAACTCAAGTCCGCACAACCTAAACTTAAAGAGCACACTTTTCTCCAGGTGCAAACACTAAGCCTCAAAATTGTTAAAACACCAATCAGAATTGCAGGGTCAATAAATAGGCCCTAGAGGTACGTTCATGTGCTTTGGAACAATGGATCCTAACAATGCTGAAGTTTGCAAGACAACAGAAAGGCAGAGGCAGAGGGCAAGGACGAGGACTCTCAGATGAAATCCGTGCCCCCTTAATTAATCATGTGCTCGTACATGGGAGAACTATGAGAGCAGCTGGACAGCGAGTGCAACCAAACCTAAGCCCTTACGTGGTTGCATCCATTGTCTGTACTTTTAGAAGGGATAACAGGCAATCTGCCTTGTTACTGTCATACATGTAATGTTGTAGTGCATATAGACTGAATTTCTACTTTGTTCTCGATGTAGTTTATGCACCTCTCCTGGGGGTAGGAATCAACTACTGACAGATGAGCAAGAAACTGCAGCTGTCAACATGGTCAATGCTAATAATGCCTTAAGGGTGCGGGAATTTCAGAGGTGCATAACTGAAGACCAAGTGGTGTTTCAGGGTGTTGACAGCATCAGTATATCCACTATTGATCATATCCTTCAGCGGACCAGGCTACACACAAAACAGTTGTACTGTGTTCCTTTTGACAGGAACTGTGACAGAGTGAAGGACCAATGTTTCCAGTATGTACAGGTAAGTACAGTTCAGCTTTTTCTTCTGTTCTAGTCAATGACTCTCCACTCTACCAGTAGTGCTGTGTAATACATGTGCTTTGCTACAATAAACTTACATTGTGGTTCTTTACATTAGGCATGGCATATGTTTCATTGCAGTATAGTCAGTGTAGTAGGCCTATGTGTATCTACATATTTTATGTTACTTTTGTAGAGAATCTTTGAACTTGATGCAATGTGTCAGCCCCATGAGTACATCTTTGTTGATGAGACAGAGTTTAACCTCACAGCAAGGCGCAGGAGGGGGGGGGCGCACCATCGGTGACCGTGCTGTTGTGGAGGTTCCTGGCCAGAGAGGAGGCAATGTGATTCTGTGTACTGCGATCAGTAATAAAGGGGTCCCCCACCACCATGCTACTTTGGGCGCTTAGAACACTGCACATCTGCCTGAATCTCCAGGTCAACTTTACCAACGACTTCAACAGGAAGGGTAACCAGGGCAACCAGAGCAGTCCCAGTATGTCATCATCTGGGATAACGTTAGTTTCCATCGGGCTGCTCGGGTTCGCACCTGGTTCAATGACCACCCCACATTCACAAATCTTATTTTACCGGCATATTGCCCGTTCCTCAACGCAATAGAGGAATTTCTCAGCATGGCGGTGGAAGGTTTGACAGAGGCCCCTACACAAGAGAGAAGCTCTTGATTTGCATGGAGGAGGCCTGTGGGGATGTGTCCATAGAGGCCATCCCAGCCTGGATTAGACACACCAGCACATATTTCCCATGTTGCCTGGCCAGGGAAAACGTCCTTTGATGTGGATGAAATTTTGTGGTCGGTTCCAGACCAGAGAAGAGATGATGCAGAGTAGTTGTAATTAGATTTACAGATTTATGTATATATGAATTTTTTTTTTTTTTTAATTTATCAAATTTTTTCCCCAAAATTGCACTCTATCTACCCTTAGTACTACTGTTTATTCCATATTGTTTTCTGAAAATAAAGGCTTGGAAAATGTCTTCTCTCTTCATACAGACAGTTTTTCAATGTGACATTGCAAAGGTGTTGTATAGTATTGTTTTTGAATGTCTCTTGATGGTTTCTTCCTTTACGTGTGATCTGTATGTCAGAAAAGTGATGTTACAAAGTTCAAAATAAAGCAGATTCCCAAAATCCTTATTTCAGAAGAACAATTACATTTTGGTTAGAGTGTTTGAATTAATCCCTCTAGTGACTAAGAGGCAGTCATGTAGCATGTGTTTTTGATTGCTTGCGTGTTGTCTGAGGGGCAAAGTTGATTTCGACTGGGAAGTTGGTTGGTTTTACAGCTGAGAATAATGTTTTGAATACGTGGTGAATGGTTTCAGAAAATGTGTCTTAGCCATTGGGGTAAAAAACTGTAACTCAAGTCATCACAGCCTAAACTCAAAGAGCACACATCTCTCCAGATGCAATCACGACGCCTCGAAACTGTTAACACAACAGTCAGAATTGCAGGATCAATAAACAGTTTTTTTTTACTTCTGTAGAGAATCTTTGAGCTGGACACCAGGGCTGACCCACATGAGTACATCTTCATTGACGGAGGGTTCAACTTAACAAAACGGCGTGAAAGGGGGCACAAGATCATTCGTCGCCGTGTCATCACACAAGTTTCTGGCCGGAGGGGAGGCAGCATCACCCCATGCGCAGCCATAAGCAATCGTGGTGTCCTCCACCGCCATGTCAAAGTGGGTCCATACAACACGGCACAACTCCTTCAGTTTTTCCATCAGCTGCACAGTAACACTGCTCAACAGGAAGGGGAACCATGGCAACCAGACCAAGCCCAATATGTTGTCATTTGGGATAACATGAGTTTCCACTGGGCTGCTCTGGTTCGCGCCTGGTTCAATGACCACCCCAGGTTCACCATTCTTTTTTTGCCAGCATGTTCTCCATTTCTGAATCCAGTTGGGGAATTTTTCTCAGCATGGTGGTGGAGAGTGCATGACTGCAACCCCTACGCACAGCGAAACCTCCCGGAGGCCATGGTGGACGCCTGTGGCGATGTGTCTATGGAGTCTATCCAGGGCTTTCTAAAGCACAAGGGCATTTTTCCCACGCTGCCTGGCAAGAGCAAACATAATGTGTGATGTTGATGAGATATTGTGGCATGACCCAGACCTGAGACCAGATGATGAGAATGCTGATGCTGATGCTGATGCTGATGCTGATACTGATGCTGAGTAACCTGTACATTTTGCTGCATTTGGAAATAAAGCTTTTGGAAATTGGGTGTTTTACTGTGCATGGACTCTTCCTTACATGTTTTGTCAGTGTGATATTTCAAAGGTCAATCAAGTGATATTGTTTAGTGAGACCAAATTAAAAAGAAATAAACAAACAAACAAACAAAAATGCATCAGTGTGTCAAATGAACTTTAAGATGTGTAGTACAGTACTCCTCCCTCACTCCATACCTGTATGAGTTAACTCAGAAGTGTGACACTCCATACCTGTATGAGTTAACTCAGAAGTGTGACACTCCATACCTGTATGAGGTAACTCAGAAGTGTGACACTCCATACCTGTATGAGTTAACTCAGAAGTGTGACACTCCATACCTGTATGAGGTAACTCAGAAGTGTGACACTCCATACCTGTATGAGGTAACTCAGAAGTGTGACACTCCATACCTGTATGAGGTAACTCAGAAGTGTGACACTCCATACCTGTATGAGGTAACTCAGAAGTGTGACACTCCATACCTGTATGAGTTAACTCAGTGTGACACTCCATACCTGTATGAGGTAACTCAGAAGTGTGACACTCCATACCTGTATGAGTTAACTCAGAAGTGTGACACTCCATACCTGTATGAGTTAACTCAGAAGTGTGACACTCCATACCTGTATGAGGTAACTCAGAAGTGTGACACTCCATACCTGTATGAGTTAACTCAGTGTGACACTCCATACCTGTATGAGGTAACTCAGAAGTGTGACACTCCATACCTGTATGAGTTAACTCAGAAGTGTGACACTCCATACCTGTATGAGGTAACTCAGAAGTGTGACACTCCATACCTGTATGAGTTAACTCAGAAGTGTGACACTCCATACCTGTATGAGTTAACTCAGTGTGACACTCCATACCTGTATGAGGTAACTCAGAAGTGTGACACTCCATACCTGTATGAGTTAACTCAGAAGTGTGACACTCCATACCTGTATGAGGTAACTCAGAAGTGTGACACTCCATACCTGTATGAGTTAACTCAGAAGTGTGACACTCCATA
>NC_044498.1:1701999-1704499 GCF_902362185.1 Chanos chanos
CATTCCAGCTGCAGAAAGAGAAATTCAGGGTTTGGGGATTCGTTTATGATCTGTTACTACTCCAGGGTTTTGTTTGGGATCCGTTAATACTCTGTGTATTTGATGCAAAGCTCATTTCAGACATAAGCAAAGATTTTCTATGAGATACTCTCACCAAAAATACACTCAGATTGTGCACACACACACACATAGGGCTGCAGCAATAACTGCATCACTGCCATACCGCGGTATTAGGAAGTGTACCGCGGTGTTGAGCCTGTCACTGCCATTACCGTATCGGAGAGTGCTGTCATCCTCACGTGGCTTTTGGCTTGGTCTGTGGCCTTGTCTACACACATCTGGATATCTTCGAAAATTCAGTTTGAAAAGGATCGTGTCCACAGTACACGCGTTTTTTTTTTAAATCTTTCCACACGAGAACGAGAAAACGATTCTAAAACGCCCCGGCCGTCTGCACTGAGCACACGTTTAGCAAGCACACCACGTCACTGTCACCTTCTGATCGACTGACACTGAGGAGAAGCGGCTTGCGCGTCTGCTGTTGAAAACTAGTGAGCAGCTGCAACTGCTAACAAATAATGTTGTGGAGGAAAACATTCAGTGTATGATAACCCCTGTCTATACCCACGTTTATTCATTATAGGTAAATATTGCATTCTGATAAATATGAATATGACATGTAACATGTAACTAAAAGTGGCCGTGTCGCAACGAATCCTCATGACCGCACATCATGGCAACATTAGCAGACAAGACAGACATGTCATTCAGAAATAGTCTTTTCAATTATGTTTATTTTTAACTCCTTTCAGATCAACAATTTCAGCATATCAGGCTTCTACACGGTGAAACACCTCGCGAATTTCGCCCTAGCACTTCTTGCTCTGAGAGAGTGGTTGCAAAAACGGCAAGCAAGTCACCTAGCTCAAACGCTGTAGAGCTAAATGAAGGTCTGCAGTGGGGTTTGGCCCCGACCAGAGCCGCTGAGAGAGTTTTTTCTACTGCTCTGGCCCCGACTATGTTCATGTAACATGTATACAACAAGCCTTGTTGATGTAGACACAAATGGTTGCCGATACATCTTTTAATCATATGCATGGTTTCATGCTACATGTAGCATTTAGCCTCCGCCATTTTGGTCAGATTTTTTTTGGTTACCCCCACCTCTCTAGAGAACCTCACACATCAAACACATCACACACTGAACTGACTGGTTCTCGCTTGGTTTTTATTTGCATAAAGTTGGGGATTTGCCGTCTCAATTTCGCTTGCTTCACCGGATTCACTCCGATCTCGCTCAATCAGAGCAAATTTCGCCCCCATGCGACGTGAGCGAGAGCGAAATGTAAATTCCCTGCAATGGAAGCGTAATGTGGGACAAGTCAAGTCAAATGAATGGTCAATTAAAAGAGGGGGGTTTGACCGCAGTGTTACCGCAAACCGCATGAGTGGTACGCTTCACATACCGCGGTAAGGAAACGTCTATACCGCAATAGCCCTACACACACACACACGCACACACACACACTCGTGCATAAGAGAAAGCCATTCTTTACCTGCTCCTACAGAAGCTTTACCTGGGTCAGTGCAAAAACAAAAACTCAGTGTGTGTCCACGAAGAGAAAAAACTTATCACTGAACAAACTACAGCAAAAATTACTCACATACAAAATTCCAGAAATTTCCACACATTTTCAGTACAGCAGAGGAACAGAGACAGACACACACACGCACACACACGCGCACACACACACACACACACACACACACACACACAGACACTTTTGGATGTAGCGGTATCCAGCCCACTCACAGGGAGAGCAAGGTTAGAGTTAGGGTTAGACTCTGCCAAAGGCAAATTTCAGGTTATCAAAATATAGTGTCACAGTCTCCGCATTTCTCAGCATTTTTTCATGTTTCTCATCCAGTGTTAGTGTCTCCATGTGTCTCCATGCTTTTCTCTCTCACGCTTTCTCTCTGAAGTCTCACTCTTCTCCTCGTCTATTCATGCAAACTTCAGCCAGCGTTTTGAATTTAGGTCCCAGGGAGTTCAGGAAGTCGAGGTTGTCTTGGTCACTCAGGTTGCTACAGCAACCGACGGACCCCGCCAAAGACCCTTCACCCTCATACCCATGAACCCTCAGCAGGTCGACGGCGAACCGGTCATCCTCCTCCTCGCCAAAGAAATCCAGTTTCTGTCGAACCAAAAATGTTCAGGTCAAAGTTCAAAGGTCACACAAACACACAGCTTGAGGTGAAAAAGACATTTCACCACAGCTTCCACTTTCTCCTCATACGTACAGAGAGCAGAATGCAAACAGACCTGAGCATAAGACAAACCTCAGAGAAAGACTCAAAAATGTCTTTATTTAAAACTCAAAAGACTTTTGACAGTACACTACCTTCTGAATACGGGGTTTTCTCACTGATGATTAAACAAAAGGGTTTAATCATAATCTTATATAGCATCTACAGTCTGTGATAAAAGGTTCGTAAATGC
>NC_044498.1:1711999-1846999 GCF_902362185.1 Chanos chanos
CCTTCTTCTCTACTGTCTCCACCCCTCTCAGCGGTTTCATTTTTCTCTCTTGTTCACTATTCTCTCTCCATCTTCTTTAATCCCCCCCACCCCCGCCCCTCTCTCTCCTCTTACCTTGATAACATACAGTAGTCCCTCATTGGTTTTGGGGTCAGTCTCGATTTTAAAGCTGCCGTTTTCGTTCCCTTTGGCGATCACGAAGACGGCCTTCCAGTTCGGCGTTCCCTCCGCGTCCTTGTCGTCCACCGGGATGCGGAGGATCAGCTTGTCCGCCTGGTTCTCCTGCACGCGGGCTTTAAGCTGCCACGCAGAGACACAGATTCAGGAAATAACAGACATTTGTGGTAATGAGTCAGCACTGCAGAGGCGCGTGCTGGATGACAAAATGATCTTCAGAAATCCGACTGCTCTTAAAGACACGCTGAAGAGGATTAAGTGTGAAAAAGGCAGGTTTATTCCTGTGGCAGACGACAGACAGGTCTGGATTAAACAGCCTTCCGCCTCTGCAACACTACACAATGGACTGAGATAAAAAGCAGTAATGTCTGTAGCATCTGGGATCTGTAAACATTATTATACATTAAGTCTTCAATCTTTAAAGCAGAATTATACATACAGACAAGGTTCAGTTCAGAGTTTAAACATACAGGCAGCATTTAATGGGACATGTGTATGCTCTGATTCTGATCCTGAACCATTACCGAAAACAGTTTCAGAAAACATAGATGATTTTGCGAACGGTAAAGCAATGCGACCGTACCAACGGCTCTCTGAAGGTGGGCGGGTTGTCGTTTATGTCCGTCACTGTGATCACAGCCGTCTGCGTGCTGGACCGACCCTCTGCCGTCCCACCCATGTCTTTGATCATTATGGAAACGTAGTGCTTGTCCTTCGTCTGAGAAAAAAAAACAAATAAAACAGTTTAGTTCATTCAGCTCGTTCAACTGATATCAGTGAGAAAACCGTCGTAGACAGTAAATAATGAGACAGAAGACAGACAGCGAGAGGGAGGTTGTGTGTGTGTGTGAGAGGGATGGGGTATATGTTTTGGAAAAGGGAGTACCTCTCTGTCCAGATTGCTGGTTTTAGCTTTTATAACTCCGTTAAAGGAGTTGATGAAGAAGAGGTCTGTTCCGTTCATCAGGCTGTACCTAATCAGAGTGCGTGGAGTGTTCGGCTCATCCTTATCTGTGGCGTTAACTTTCCCGACAACAGTATCTGAACACAAACACAGTCAGTCTGAACACAGTCTACCTGAACACAAACACAGCCAACCTGAACACAGCCAACCTGAACACATACACAGTCACGCTGAACGCAGTCAATGTGCCTGAGACAGCTACATTCATTCAAACATCTTTTTTTTTCATGCACTAGGCACCAAACACTAAACTAGACACCAAAAAATGAAAAACAATTTCACTCAGTTCATACCTCACAACCACAGCAAAAACCCAGCACTAAATAAACATCAGCATGTGAGAGTTCAACATTAAAAATCAACATGAGGATAAGCTGACATGAAAAACTGCTGAATGACTTGCAATAAAAATAAATAAACAATAAATAAACTCGTTTCATTGTGGTTTGGTATTTGTGGCATCGTATGAGGCTAATCCGGTGAAGCACTGTCTCTGGTTTTTCTCACCGGGGATGCACTGTTCCTCTACGGTAAACACGAGGGGTGCGGTGAATTCTGGAGCATTGTCATTTACGTCCTTCACGATGACAGTGACAGGCAGGGGAAGGTCTGTCTCCTTTTTCGTCATAACATCGTACACGTGAGCTGTGAACTGAGGATGAGGAGGAGAGAGGAGAGGGAAGAGGAGGAGAGAGGAGGAGGAGGAAGAGGAGGAGGAAGAGGAAAGATGGACTGTATGAGTGGGATCTTCAGCAGTGGGATTAGTCGACCAGTCGATTAGTCTAACCCTAACCTGGAACAATGACCTTTGACCTCTTTATTATCTTAATAAGTGGGCAAATGAATGCTATTGTAGATAAATCTCTTCCTCAGGAGGTCGGTCCGGCTTAACGGACTTCTCACGATATCAGTTTTGCCTGAAACACAGTAATCAGTCGCAGAGTAAACCACTGAGGAACTCACAACAAATTGTGGGAACTCCTCTCGATCGACGGCTTTGTTGACTTTGAGCATTCCTGTCCTGGTGTCCACAGAGAAAACACCAACAGGATGTGCAGTAACCCCCGGGCCAACAATCCGGTAATAGACCGTGTAATTAACAGACGAGTCAGAACCGATCTGGGAACAGAGAAGAAGATATGCACAGCATTCAGAAGATAGAGAGATGGAGGGAGAGAGAGAGAGAGAGAGAGAGAGAGAGAGAGAGAGAGAGAGAGAGAGAGAGAGAGAGAGAGAGAGAGATGGAGGGGGAGAGAGAACAGCCACAGAAATCAGACAGATACAATCAAAAAGACAGGAAGTCGGGAATGTGTTCAGCAGGAAGAGGAAGTGGAGGACAAAGACACCGAGGGGCAGAGGAAAGAAAGGAGAGAAAAAGAGAGAGACAGGAAACAGACGGAGGAGGGTAGAACAGGAGACGTGGAAACTCGGCGGTGTCTGACCACATCGATTTCTTTCGGGAAAGGCGGATTTTCATTCTCGGTGATGCTGAACGGAAGAGGGCTCCATCGTCTCTTTGTTCGTCGGAGAACGGCCGACCCCGCTGACCTCCTCCGAGGCTCCTGAGTCCAAATGGAGCATGATGGGAGACAGTGGACAGTCAGTGTACGCGACAGAGACATGAAAAGCAGCGTTCTGCACTGCCCAGTATCGAGCTCTAAACGTTTTCCGGCCAGGTTACCTCAGCTCTGCTCGTCAGGCTGACATCCACCTTCATCACGTCGCCCCTCTCATCGTACACCCAAACCCAGAACAACCGGCCCCTCGCCGTTACCGTAGTGACGTGGGAGGTGAGGATGGTTCCATCTGAGCGGACGAAGAAGTCTGGATCACTAGTCTTCAGCTCTCTGACAACACAGCCACGCAAATTCACTGTGAAACAAGAGAGAGATGGTAAACTCACAAAGCCTCTCTCTCTCTCTCTCTCTCTCTCTCTCTCTCTCTCACACACACGCATACACATACAGACACACCCACACCCACACCGACACACACATACATAATTACAGCAGCTAACAAACATGAATTGACAGCCTTTTTGTACACTCTCATAAATCTTCAGGTGGAAAAACACGAGGAAGAAAACACAAAAGGTGACAGACAAGTTGGCAAAAGCACCATTCAGCTATTCTGAATATGTCACATATGGTGGAAAAGATGATGTGAAACCAAACAGGATTTTTGTCTCTACCTTTTGACACCTCTGTACCAGCCTGCAACTGCTCAGGTACCTGAACACGGACTGACCTCAGAACACATGACTCCACAGAACAACAGAACACCTGAGAGGGAGAGAGAGGGAGAGAGAGAGAGAGAGAGAGAGAGAGAGACTGTTAAAGTAAGAGGAACATAGCTTTTATTAGCTTTCTAAGTTTAAACTCTAAATATCTAAATCTATCAGCCTTATTCATGGGATGAAGGTTAGGGTTAGGGAAGAGGCGGTAATAATAAATAATTCTCTTCTGTTTAAAGAGTTTAAACTCAAAGCATTTGTCATATCTCATTTACGATTTTTGTCCTTCTTCCAAGTGAAGCAAGCTGATTCCTGTCCTGACTGATATCTAATGAAAGACAGATGTTGATGTAAATCCAAAAGAGAAAGAACCCTTCCCTACTTTACCTCACACTGTGTCAATACTGTTCTTTCACTGCTTTTATTCTCTCTCTCTCTCTCTCTCTCTCCCTCTCTCTCTCTCTCTCTCCACAGAATGACGATTAATTCACACATCTGACAGCATCATTTCACAAAGAGGCCACAACCATTCCATGCTGCATGACACAGACCAGGTCAGTGATTAGCCAACCGTTCAAAATATTTGTGCTGTTTGTGTTTAGCACAAACACACAAACACATTCACTCAAATCCGCCAAGACCTGAATCCTCCACCCCACTGACATGGAACAGACACCGTGGATCCAGTCCATTTACCCTCCTCAGTGTGATTTGTGCATGTGCACAGAGTGAACATTAAAGCTCTCTGCATGCAGTCACACACTTCTGTCTTCACTGACAACCTTAGAAAAACAAAGCGTTGAGAGCATGAAGACGCGTGGTCACACGGCTCTGTGGTCTTCCTGCAGTCTGGCAGAGTGAGTTTAAACGGGCTGCACTAAAGACGCGTGGTCACACGGCTCTGTGGTCTTCCTGCAGTCCGGCAGAGTGAGTTTAAACGGGCTGCACTAAAGACGCGTGGTCACACGGCTCTGTGGTCTTCCTGCAGTCCGGCAGAGTGAGTTTAAACGGGCTGCACACACGTCTTCAGACAGACGCTGCTCTTGCATAACCACGTTCTACAAAAACGCTGCACAGCACTCCCGGCAAAGACCTCACTGCCCCAGGAGCCAAGAGGAGAACAGAGGACGTGGCCAGGGGCCGAGGGCTGGGCCCCTGGGCTGCACTGTAACGTCAGGAGGCTTGGCTGTTATTCAATCACACTCTGGTCAGAGTCAAAAAAAGCCTGTTTAGTGTCTCACAGTCACGTCTCTTTTTCTTCTCTTTTTTATTTCTTTACGGGACGTGTGTGTTGAGCGAGGGAGTTAATTGACTCCAATGAGTGAAAAGAGAGAGAGAGACTAAATGTTAGAGTATTGCTTCGGTTCTCTGTGAGGCTGAGTTTAACAGTAATCAAAGCTCACCAATCACTTTGATCAGAATAAAGTCACTACTCTCATTCTCACAGCGTCACGGCTCTTCACGGTTTCCCCGGCGACAGCGGAGGTTATGTAAGCCCTGTGGATTTATTCCAAGCTAATGATTAATCCAGGAGAAAGCAAAGTGTCTGACAATGTGTTGGCGTATTTCCAACTCAACATAGACTAAGCGTTGGAAGTATTTCTCACGTATTTGACAATTTTCTGAAGACATCACTCTGCAAAACACTCTTGTCACTCAGTGCGGATCAAGTCGCTGTTGTTGACTCCCAGTTTAACGGCGTGATGAGGTAGCAGTGGATAAATACAGTTATGTCCTGAGATAACAGCAGTCACACAGGCTGAAGGATTTCGCTCTCCGCTGGAACGGAAATCCGCCGACGCCCAGCCAACAGGGTCTAAACTATGCTCCCGGGAGGCATTTGGTAAACACATCCAGTTCCCAGTAACAGGGTCCTGACTCCCACTGGTTCAGATCTGCTAATATGCTGAACAAGCCCTGAACTCTGACTGACCTGAGGAGTGAGTTTTTGGTAAAGAGTTTAGTCATGAAGAAACTCGGGGTAGAGGAGTGACCAAACACAGACAAAAAAAATACCCAAACTAGTCTCCCAAGCTCTGATTGTGTGTGTGTGTGTGTGTAATCTCACATGACAGAGTGTGAGAGTTAGAGAGACACCTGTATTTTCAGACATTACAGATCTCCTGCTGTCCCCCCCCTCTCTCTCTTTCTCTCCCTCCCTCACTCACTCCTGTAAACTAAATTAAGGTGGGACCAGCAGAAGGGTGTGAAGAGAGAGAGAGAGAGAGACTGACAGTTTTAAAAAACAAGGCTCCCAAAACCCTGTATATAAACTACTTCTACCTCATAAACTACTACTACTATTATACTAATACACCATCTTATACCCGTACCCTATCTGACTACTGTAAAAACAATAGGCTTACTACTACTACTACTACTACTACTACCACTACAAATAATAACAATAATAATAGACTAATAATAACGATAATACTACTACTAATAATAACAACAACAACAACAACAACAACATTAATAATAATAATAATAATAAGGACAATATCACGGAATATTACTGTGTTGTCTCTAATCCAAACAAGTGGCAAGGGTTTTTAAGCAGTTTAAGCATGACCTGTTGTCATTCGCATAAGGCCTTGAAACGCTACCCATACAGAAATACCGGCGCTGGTATTTGATCACTGTCTAACTCGAAATATTTTTTTAAGATAGACAAGCAGCTCTGAATACGCCTGTTTCTAATAGTTTTCAGGACTAAAAGAAAGTCAAAGCCCGGTACGTTCTGCTAAGTAAGACGACCTAACTGAATAAATTCCTATAATGGAAAATTTCCGTAAATGACGGACACTTTTAAAAACAACATAAAGTTGACCACAGGAAGCGGTCCGAAGTCAAGGTCCATTGTAACCTTCCTCCGCTGCCCAAATTAAACGAACGATATAATCCACATAGCCTCTGTTTTTTTCATAGTTTATAAATGCATCTTGGACGTACGTTCAATCATTATACAACTGGATGGTCTGTCAGTTTGATTTATAATGGATACGTTACTACACAAAGCATTCTGTTAAGTTTGTTCCTTTATGATAGCACAAAAAACGCCTAAAGGTATCCATTTTAACGGGTGACATATATTTGTACTATAGAGAAAATGTGTTTTGGGTTAGTGGAAAAGTTTGGGTTGGTTAGAAAAAGCGGTTAGCTTACCGTCCACAGGCCCAAGCAGAAAAGCACGCCCCGGGACATGTTGATTTCGTTAAATTGCTGCCGTAGTTCAGATCTGAAATATTATGAAGCGTTACACAAACTCCTCTGACACAAGTATAAAGTCCTTTGGGCGTGGCGCGCAGGGAGGAGATGCGGCTAGTCTTCAAGCCATTGTAATTTTAAAGTTAGGGTGTGACTGAGCGATAGCGGCCCTGGCACGGAAGTACGAAAGGAATCTGCTACGGGGGCTGAAACCTCGCTCGCGTTTACCTGCCGGACAGTGTCCTTCTGCCCAGTCCAGTTTCAAACTCCACCCAGACCGCTCTCTCTCCCCGCCCCGTAGGGAGTGTGTGTGTGTGTGTGTGTGTGTGTGTGTTTGTATATGTGTGTGTGTGGGTGGGTGGACGCGTGAGAGTGAGAGCGAAAGAGACACAGAGGCAAGACAGAAAGAGAAAGAATTTGTTCTCTCCTGAAGCTTAAAAACTATTGGGACAGTAATATGTAAGACGCTTGCTATGTGATCTCAATGATATTCACCTTCCACCTGCAGTGTGATGAGAATCAGCAGTCTGTTCTAATTTACAGAAGTGCCCATTATTGGCTCTCCTACCGTTTTCTGTCATTTTTTCTGTGTTTATGGGCTGAGTGAAGGACTCTTATTGCGACTGTGTGTAGAGGTGGTATCTCTTTTATGTGTGTGTGTGTGTGTGTACATTGCGTACACTCACATGAAAGACAGTGAGTGGGAGCAAGAGACATTATTGCAATAGATATTATTATTGATATTATTATTGTTGTTGTTGTTGTTGTTATTATTATTATTATTATCATTATTATTATTATTATTGTTATTATCAGTTCTCTCTCGTTACTTTGCTGTTGTTTTCCGTGTTATTTTCCCTGTTCCCTGTACTCTGTTACTACTTTTCCCTTGTTGGTTCATCATTAACATGTCTGATATAAATGATCTGCTTTGGCAATACTGTACATAAAGCTTGAGATGAACTGAACTGGATTGAACTGACACCTGTATTTTTACACATTACAGAGCGCTCTCTCTCTCTCTCTCTCTCGCTCTCTCTCTCTCTCTCTCTCTCTCTCTCTCGCTCTCTCGCTCTCTCTCCCTCTCTCTCCGTCTCTCTCTCTCTCTCTTTCTCTCTCTCCCTCTCTCTCTCTCTCTCTCTCTCTCTCTGTCTCTCGCTCTCTCTCTCCTTCTGTCTCTCTCTCTCTCTCTCTCCCCCTCCCTCTCTCTCTCTCTTTATCAGAGGTGTGACTCATTCAGTCTCCATGAGGGGTGAGGTGATTCATTACTGTAGCTGTCAGTCATACTCTGCATGGAGGACCAGACAGAAAGAAAAGTATGTGTTTTTGCTGGTGTGTCTGTGATACACAACATAAAACATTAATCAAACCAAATGTGACCTTCAGTTCACACCCCGATACTGTTATGATCAAACTCCTGAGAGAAAATAATCCGAAAATAAACAGACCAAATAATTCACGCTGACCTCTGGCTCCTTTCAATATGATTTTATGGGCCTCAAAATACAGATGAAAAACATGAATTTACTCATTTTGACCCTCTTAGGGGAAGTTTTAGGTTGATTACAGAAGTTTTTTTAATGAAATTTTTGGCTGTGTGAATCTGGCAGCAGCTGGGGGGAAAAAAGAAAAGAAAAAACAGAAGAGAGTGAACGTGAGAACGCTGTGATTGTGAAATCCAGACGTCTTCACAGCACAGCTTTACTCATAGCGCATGACCTCACACAATTTTTATTTCTTAACTATCCTTCACTGAGAGTGTGTTTCATAGACAAAGCAGAACATTAGAACATTGTACTTGCTGACCGTTATTTGTGGAATGTGACTCAGCTGGAAATAGTCAGGAGGAAACAGAGATAGTGGACCCTAATGCAGGAGAAGTGAGAGAGAGAGAGAGAAGGAGGGGCTACAGACAACCAAAACAATCACCTTAAAATGACACTGATAAGAGCAAGAGAAAAACGTAGGAGAGTGGGAGACAGCAAGAGAGAGAGAGGGGGGGGCAGAGAGAGAGAGAGAGGGGGGCAGAGAGAGAGAGAGAGAGACAGAGAGGGAGAGAGAGAGAGACAGAGAGAGAGAGAGAGAGAGAGAGAGAGCGAGAGTTGTGTTTGAAACTTTGTGGCTGTTTAACAGGGGCAGGAGTTGCATTCATTCATAGCGAAACATGACTACACTAAAAACTCCCAGTCCATTTAATAGCCAAGAGCAGGAATAACAGACAGAGGCAGTGAGTTAAACAAACATGTGAACAATCGGGTACTGTGAGAGAATAACCCAACAACAGGACTCGTGTGTCAGGAACAACAGCCGTGCTGTTATAAAGTTACGCTTTATAAGACTTCTTATCTACAGTTACAAATGCATTCACATTAGCATACAGCATTACAACCTGTAATAGTACTGAGACAAATACACAGCAGGATATGAAAATGTAAGACAGAGAGAGACGAGAGAAAGAGAGAGAGAGAGAGAGGGACAGACAGAGAGAGAGAGAGGGACAGACAGAGAGAGAGAGAGAGAGAGAGCACTTGTTGCTGCAAAGTCACTGGCACAACAGAAGCTGAGAGTTCATTACTCATTTAGGTATTTATACATTTAGGACATTATGTCCATGAAGAAATAAACAAATGAATGTCTGCATTAACTCAATAAATGCATTATAATTATTATTATTATTATTGTTGTTGTTGTTGTTGTTGTTGTTGTTGTTATTATTATTGTTGTTATTATTATTATTAGTGGTAGTAGCAGTATTATTAGCATTATTATTTGTATTATCATTGATGTTGTTGTTGTTCTTGTTGTTAAAACAAGGGTAATAAAGCCATAGTGAGAAACAGGGAGAGAAAACTAGACTGGCCAGAGAAAACAGACAGACAGAAATAAGACTTACTTCCCTCTCCCATCTGAAACAGGCTCTAGTTACGCTGTTGTACTTATCAAAAATTACAGCTCAAAGCCCACACATCATGGACAAAGCCTGCAGAGAGAATGACACCATTCTGTTAGCAGAATGCATATTGTCACTGACGTAGCTCTCGCCTTTTCTCAGGAAAAAATCCCACCATCTCTCAACCGTCCAAGGTTCATCCTGATTTCTTAGTATTGTGCATAACAGTTTCTACTTATGAGTGGTATATCATTACTTTCATACCAGTGGAGCATATTTTAAATGGACTTAAATGAACTAAAGTGAACTGAGAGAGAGAGCAGCATGAAGGAAGTTAGGAGAAACTCTCTCTGATTGGGCAGGTTGTGAGACAGATGGAGATAGGGTGTGTGGGTGTTAGACCGTATAGGGACGTGTGTAACGTGTAACAGTGTGTAGACTTTGGGGGAGGGGTGCTGGGCCGAGTTTGGCGGTTTGAGAGAGCAGGAATTTAGCACAGCCCTGAGAATGTGGGTGCTCCGCCTGTGGATCTGACTGTAATACTGTACGCTGGATTCAGCCTGCAAGCCGCAACAAACTCTACATACCTCAGACGTTCAGTCAGGCAGTCAGGCTGTCAGAATTTACACTGAATTAAACAGCAGTCAGAACTTACACTGAATTAAACAGCAGTCAGAACTTACACTGAAATATACAGCAGTCAGAATTTACACTGAATTATACAACAGTCAGAATTTACCCTGAATTAAACAACAGTCAGAATTTACACTGAATTAAACAGCAGTCAGAACTTACACTGAAATATACAACAGTCAGAATTTACACTGAATTATACAACAGTCAGAATTTACACTGAATTAAACAACAGTCAGAATTTACACTGAATTAAACAGCAGTCAGAACTTACACTGAATTATACAGCAGTCAGAATTTACACTGAATTAAACAGCAGTCAGAACTTACACTGAATTATACAGCAGTCAGAACTTACACTGAATTATACAGCAGTCAGAACTTACACTGAATTATACAGCAGTCAGAACTTACATTGAAATATACAACAGTCAGAATTTACACTGAATTATACAACAGTCAAAATTTACACTGAATTATACAGTAGTCAGAATTTACACTGAAATAAACAACAGTCAGAATTTTCACTGAATTATACAGCAGTCAGAATTTAAACTGAATTATACAGCAGTCAGAACTTACATTGAATTAAACAGCAGTCAGAATTTACACTGAATTAAACAACAGTCAGATTTTACACTGAATTATACAGCAGTCAGAATTTACACTGAATTATACAGCAGTCAGAACTTACCCTGAATTATACAGCAGTCAGAACTTACATTGAATTAAACAACAGTCAGAACTTACACTGAAATATACAACAGTCAGAATTTACACTGAATTATACAGCAGTCAGAATTTACACTGAATTATACAGCAGTTAGAACTTACACTGAAATAAACAACAGTCAGAATTTACACTGAATTATACAGCAGTCAGAACTTAAACTGAATTAAACAGCAGTCAGAACTTACACTGAATTAAACAGCAGTCAGAACTTACACTGAATTATACAGCAGTCAGAATTTACACTGAATTATACAGCAGTCAGAACTTACATTGAATTAAACAACAGTCAGAACTTACACTGAATTATACAGTAGTCAGAATTTACACTGAATTAAACAGCAGTCAGAACTTAGACTGAATTAAACAACAGTCAGAACTTACACTGAATTAAACAACAGTCAGAACTTACACTGAATTATACAGCAGTCAGAATTTACACTGAATTATACAGCAGTCAGAACTTACATTGAATTAAACAACAGTCAGAACTTACACTGAATTATACAGTAGTCAGAATTTACACTGAATTAAACAGCAGTCAGAACTTAGACTGAATTAAACAACAGTCAGAACTTACACTGAATTAAACAACAGTCAGAACTTACACTGAATTATACAGCAGTCAGAATTTACACTGAATTATACAGCAGTCAGAACTTACATTGAATTAAACAACAGTCAGAACTTACACTGAAATATACAACAGTCAGAATTTACACTGAATTATACAACAGTCAGAATTTAAACTGAATTATACAGCAGTCAGAACTTACATTGAATTAAACAGCAGTCAGAATTTACACTGAATTAAACAACAGTCAGAACTTACACTGAATTAAACAGCAGTCAGAATTTACACTGAATTATACAGCAGTCAGAACTTACACTGAATTATACAGCGGTCAGAATTTACACTGAATTATACAGCAGTCAGAACTTACACTCAATCATGCAGCAGTCCGAACTTACACTGAATTATACAGTAGTCAGAATTTACACTGAATTAAACAACAGTCAGAACTTACACTGAATTATACAGCAGTCAGAACTTACACTGAATTAAACAACAGTCAGAATTTACACTGAATTATACAGCAGTCAGAATTTACACCGAATTAAACAACAGTCAGATTTTACACTAAATTATACAGCAGTCAGAACTTACACTCAATCATACAGCAGTCAAAACTTACACTGAATTATACAGTAGTCAGAATTTACACTGAATTAAACAACAGTCAGAACTTACACTGAATTATACAGCAGTCAGAATTTACACTGAATTATACAGCAGTCAGAACTTACATTGAATTAAACAACAGTCAGAACTTACACTGAAATATACAACAGTCAGAATTTACACTGAATTATACAACAGTCAGAATTTAAACTGAATTATACAGCAGTCAGAACTTACATTGAATTAAACAGCAGTCAGAATTTACACTGAATTAAACAACAGTCAGAACTTACACTGAATTAAACAGCAGTCAGAATTTACACTGAATTATACAGCAGTCAGAACTTACACTGAATTATACAGCGGTCAGAATTTACACTGAATTATACAGCAGTCAGAACTTACACTCAATCATGCAGCAGTCCGAACTTACACTGAATTATACAGTAGTCAGAATTTACACTGAATTAAACAACAGTCAGAACTTACACTGAATTATACAGCAGTCAGAATTTACACTGAATTATACAGTAGTCAGAATTTACACTGAATTAAACAACAGTCAGAACTTACACTGAATTATACAGCAGTCAGAATTTAAACTGAATTATACAGCAGTCAGAACTTACATTGAATTAAACAGCAGTCAGAATTTACACTGAATTAAACAACAGTCAGATTTTACACTGAATTAAACAGCAGTCAGAATTTACACTGAATTATACAGCAGTCAGAACTTACCGTGAATTATACAGCAGTCAGAACTTACATTGAATTAAACAACAGTCAGAACTTACACTGAATTATACAGCAGTCAGAATTTACACTGAATTATACAGTAGTCAGAATTTACACTGAATTAAACAACAGTCAGAACTTACACTGAATTATACAGCAGTCAGAATTTAAACTGAATTATACAGCAGTCAGAACTTACATTGAATTAAACAGCAGTCAGAATTTACACTGAATTAAACAACAGTCAGATTTTACACTGAATTAAACAGCAGTCAGAATTTACACTGAATTATACAGCAGTCAGAACTTACCGTGAATTATACAGCAGTCAGAACTTACATTGAATTAAACAACAGTCAGAACTTACACTGAAATATACAACAGTCAGAATTTACACTGAATTATACAACAGTCAGAATTAACACTGAATTATACAGCAGTCAGAACTTACACTGAATTAAACAACAGTCAGAATTTACACTGAATTATACAGCAGTCAGAATTTACACCGAATTAAACAACAGTCAGATTTTACACTAAATTATACAGCAGTCAGAACTTACACTCAATCATACAGCAGTCAAAACTTACACTGAATTATACAGTAGTCAGAATTTACACTGAATTAAACAACAGTCAGAACTTACACTGAATTATACAGCAGTCAGAATTTACACTGAATTAAACAGCAGTCAGAACTTACATTGAATTAAACAACAGTCAGAACTTACACTGAAATATACAACAGTCAGAATTTACACTGAATTATACAACAGTCAGAATTTAAACTGAATTATACAGCAGTCAGAACTTACATTGAATTAAACAGCAGTCAGAATTTACACTGAATTAAACAACAGTCAGAACTTACACTGAATTAAACAGCAGTCAGAATTTACACTGAATTATACAGCAGTCAGAACTTACACTGAATTATACAGCGGTCAGAATTTACACTGAATTATACAGCAGTCAGAACTTACACTCAATCATGCAGCAGTCCGAACTTACACTGAATTATACAGTAGTCAGAATTTACACTGAATTAAACAACAGTCAGAACTTACACTGAATTATACAGCAGTCAGAATTTACACTGAATTATACAGTAGTCAGAATTTACACTGAATTAAACAACAGTCAGAACTTACACTGAATTATACAGCAGTCAGAATTTAAACTGAATTATACAGCAGTCAGAACTTACATTGAATTAAACAGCAGTCAGAATTTACACTGAATTAAACAACAGTCAGATTTTACACTGAATTAAACAGCAGTCAGAATTTACACTGAATTATACAGCAGTCAGAACTTACCGTGAATCATACAGCAGTCAGAACTTACATTGAATTAAACAACAGTCAGAACTTACACTGAAATATACAACAGTCAGAATTTACACTGAATTATACAACAGTCAGAATTAACACTGAATTATACAGCAGTCAGAACTTACACTGAATTAAACAACAGTCAGAATTTACACTGAATTATACAGCAGTCAGAATTTACACCGAATTAAACAACAGTCAGATTTTACACTAAATTATACAGCAGTCAGAACTTACACTCAATCATACAGCAGTCAAAACTTACACTGAATTATACAGTAGTCATAATTTACACTGAATTAAACAACAGTCAGAACTTACACTGAATTATACAGCAGTCAGAATTTACACTGAATTAAACAGCAGTCAGAACTTAGACTGAATTAAACAACAGTCAGAACTTACACTGAATTAAACAACAGTCAGAACTTACACTGAATTATACAGCAGTCAGAATTTACACTGAATTATATAGCAGTCAGAACTTACATTGAATTAAACAACAGTCAGAACTTACACTGAAATATACAACAGTCAGAATTTACACTGAATTATACAACAGTCAGAATTTAAACTGAATTATACAGCAGTCAGAACTTACATTGAATTAAACAGCAGTCAGAATTTACACTGAATTAAACAACAGTCAGAACTTACACTGAATTAAACAGCAGTCAGAATTTACACTGAATTATACAGCAGTCAGAACTTACACTGAATTATACAGCGGTCAGAATTTACACTGAATTATACAGCAGTCAGAACTTACACTCAATCATGCAGCAGTCCGAACTTACACTGAATTATACAGTAGTCAGAATTTACACTGAATTAAACAACAGTCAGAACTTACACTGAAATATACAACAGTCAGAATTTACACTGAATTATACAGTAGTCAGAATTTACACTGAATTAAACAACAGTCAGAACTTACACTGAATTATACAGCAGTCAGAATTTAAACTGAATTATACAGCAGTCAGAACTTACATTGAATTAAACAGCAGTCAGAATTTACACTGAATTAAACAACAGTCAGATTTTACACTGAATTAAACAGCAGTCAGAATTTACACTGAATTATACAGCAGTCAGAACTTACCGTGAATTATACAGCAGCCAGAACTTACATTGAATTAAACAACAGTCAGAACTTACACTGAAATATACAACAGTCAGAATTTACACTGAATTATACAACAGTCAGAATTAACACTGAATTATACAGCATTCAGAATTTACACTGAATTAAACAACAGTCAGAACTTACACTGAATTATACAGCAGTCAGAATTTAAACTGAATTATACAGCAGTCAGAACTTACATTGAATTAAACAGCAGTCAGAATTTACACTGAATTAAACAACAGTCAGATTTTACTCTGAATTAAACAGCAGTCAGAATTTACACTGAATTATACAGCAGTCAGAACTTACCGTGAATTATACAACAGTCAGAACTTACATTGAATTAAACAACAGTCAGAACTTACACTGAAATATACAACAGTCAGAATTTATACTGAATTATACAACAGTCAGAATTTACACTGAATTATACAGCAGTCAGAATTTACACCGAATTAAACAACAGTCAGATTTTACACTAAATTATACAGCAGTCAGAACTTACACTCAATCATACAGCAGTCAGAACTTACACTGAATTATACAGTAGTCAGAATTTACACTTAATTAAACAACAGTCAGAACTTACACTGAATTATACAGCAGTCAGAATTTACACTGAATTAAACAGCAGTCAGAATTTACACTTAATTAAACAACAGTCAGAACTTACACTGAAATAAACAACAGTCAGAATTTACACTGAATTATACAACAGTCAGAATTAACACTGAATTATACAGCAGTCAGAACTTACATTGAATTAAACAGCAGTCAGAACTTACACTGAATTATACAGCAGTCAGAATTTACACTGAATTATACAGCAGTCAGAATTTACACTGAATTATACAGCAGTCAGAACTTACACTCAATCATGCAGCAGTCAGAATTTACACTGAATTATACAACAGTCAGAATTTAAACTGAATTATACAGCAGTCAGAACTTACATTGAATTAAACAGCAGTCAGAATTTACACTGAATTAAACAACAGTCAGAACTTACATTGAATTAAACAGCAGTCAGAATTTACACTGAATTATACAGCAGTCAGAACTTACACTGAATTATACAGCGGTCAGAATTTACACTGAATTATACAGCAGTCAGAACTTACACTCAATCATGCAGCAGTCCGAACTTAGACTGAATTATACAGTAGTCAGAATTTACACTGAATTAAACAACAGTCAGAACGTACACTGAATTATACAGCAGTCAGAATTTACACTGAATTATACAACAGTCAGAACTTAGGCTGAATTATACAGACTTTATTACACAGCTTTGTTGAATACTCGATTCTGACTGGTCAATTAGGGCATTCTACGGTCTGTTATTTCTGTATAGCTGACCGCTGCTATGTATAATAGACCATTGCTATGGAACTATTTGTTTTAGCGGAAGCAATAAAATCATTTTGAAATCAATAAAACAATTTTTAAATCATTAATTTGTGTCAAATGATTGATTTCTTTAGTAAGTAGCCGTGTAATAAGTGGGATAATGTACAGTGAGTCGGTCATTATAGTGAAATAAACCCCTTCAGACTGATTCAAGACCCCTCCTCCTCACGTCAGGGTCCTGCATCAGCCTGTCGGGGTGTGTTTCACTATAATGACTGACTCGCTGTGCATTATCCCTTATATAAGTCTGTTCTATCTTCTTACTTATCATATTCATAACTGTCATCATTTCTCCCTGTTTAAAAGGCAGAGGGTACCAAACCTTCACCACAAATCAAATTATTATAAAATCTGATGAACTCAATTTAAAATGTAACAGCCATAAAATTACAGACCAATTCATTACCAGAAAGAGGAACATAAATTGTAAATTAACAGAGCGCCTGTCATTTTAAAGCATTAAAATGTAATTAGAGTTTGTGAATTGTGCCTGTAATTATGTGGCTTTGTCCATAGGATCACAGGAAATTTTACATTTTACAGTTATCCAAGAAAGGTTAAGTCACTAACTTACAAACCAGTTACTAACTACCAAGTCACATGATGGCCTTGACATATTTCCCTGTAAACTGACAGACATTCACTTGTGGCACTGCCAGCAGTTAAATATTCAGTTAAAGATTTAGTTAAAGATTCAGTGCCGGAGTCAGTGACTGTCAGAGCGTCTGTAACAGCTCACTCTCTGACTAAAACTCCTCACGGTCATAGTCCCCACTCTAAGGCATGTTAAAGTATTTGACCTTTTTAAAACCCCATTTCACAGAAAAAACACTTTCTGTTTCCAATTAATGTACAAGGAACATTCAGGGCAGACACTCTGACACTGGATGCATCCTAGCAACCATCCACCAATCAGCAGCCAGGCAAGAGAAAGGGAAGACAGGTCAGGGTTGGGTCAGTGCTAACACTTAACTGAAAAGCTTTTAAAAGTGGTGGGTGGCCGAGTGAACTCTTAAAATTATAGCGAAAAAAATTTCATCAATTCAACAAACAAGTTCTAACTGTCAAATTCCAGAAAATAACTTGTCTCCTTGTATATATACTCTCATTTTCACATAAAACTATAATTATAACCTTAAAAACCTAACCTTTAAAACAAGTTCCCTTCCAAAAAACAAACAAACAAACAAAAATACCAGTGAGAAAATATCCATGTTTTGATGTAATTCATGTGTAAAGAGGGCCAATGCTAAACCTGTTTTGAGACCTGCAGTTTTGGTTGAAAGAAATGCAGTTACTTTGAAGTTTTTCAATGCATGTTCAGTAATATTACATGTTTTGTTTTGTGTTACACATCCATGACGTGAAAGAGGAGAGTGAGTGAGAGAGTGAGTGAGTTAGCGAGAAAGAGAGAAATTGTATGTGATAGACAGAGGAACTGAAAAACAAGTTAAAACAGAGCTCTGCGTCATGGTCTCAGTGTTACAACAGAAACAGGTCACGGCAGGAAATACACAGACCCCGGCTTCTACGGCAACAGCTTCACCTGAGATCACGACAAGACAGAAAGATGGCTTTTTTCTGCTCCAAACCGAATCCAGTCAGAGAGAGGTGTTTGCTTTATTTAGCTATTGTCTATGGGGAAATGCAGGAATATCAGCATGTTGAACATTTTGTGTCTTCTTCTGTTTAATTTTCTAAAAGTTTGTATTCTATAAATATTAATTAATTGTGATGTTCGATATAGCAACATGCCAATCAAGCCTTTTTGAATTGACAGAGAGAGGGGGGGGGGGTATTTAGGCCCTTTGTTTTGTGTGGTTTTGAAACACTTCCGACAATAATGACATTGGTTATGTTGGTTAGGCATTTTCAGGACCAGCCAAAATCTCCCTGAGCTCCCACAAACAAAAAACAAACTTACACTACATTCAACCACACACACATACACACACACACACACACATTCGCACACAGACACACACACAGACACACACACACACACACACACACACAAACACACACACACACAACGTGCTGTTAAATGATTATACAGGATTATTATATAGTTATAAATATTCATTATGCTATTGGTCTTAATCCTTATGGCCTGCAGTAACACAGGTCTGTGACCTGGCATGTCTAACGTGTGTGTCGATGTGTCATCTGAAGGCAGGTTGGCAGGTGATGATGTCATTGAACATCGGAGACAAAGAGAGGGCTTCATGCCAGCAAATCCACCTGGTAAAGGCTATGATTAATGCTAACAACGGCTCCTACGTTTAATCGGCAAAAATAGTCTACGGTGACTAACGCCCTGTTCACCAGAACATTTAGCCACAAATTTACTGTTTTCATATGACTACTACTACCATCACCACCATCCCAATAACTACTGCTGCTACTGTTACTAAGAGAACCACAGTTAATACCTCTACCTCTAATCGTGTGTTTTGAAAAGAAAAGATAGAAAGTGTTAAGTTATTTTTCTAAAGAGAGAACCAAATGTTGTGTTCAAAATATTTGTCATTTGTTTGTACACAGACCTTACATACACACCTTCACCCCACCTGTCACACCCCGGGTTCTCACCGCCCCCCCCCCTGCTGGCCACTTTAGGGATCAGGTTTCACTGTTTTATTCACTGCCTTGTTTTCTTTGGCCCATGATCTGTGGCACCTGTTTCTGTTCTGCTTCCCTTGGTTTGCACCCACCCTCGATTCATCTACTCTGATCATTAGTTTGTGTAAATGATTATATTAAAACAAAATTTAAAAAGAGAGACCACACAATCCAAAGGGCATAAAACAGGGAAGATCATCTCTAATGATAATAATAATAATAATAATAATAATAATAATGAAAACGTTCATTCATCTTTCAGTTCATACAACCGTCTCTTTGTTTGTTTAGGGACGGATTGAAATGTTTAAGTTTGATCTCCTGTGGGGTCCTGTGGGGTTCTGTGGGGTTCTGTAGGGTGGCAGATGGGCAGCGTGTCTGGTCCATTGGGTCGGTAACTCTGTACCTCAGAGCTGTGTCGACTTTCCCTGTATCTCAGGTTCTGTTACAGATGCTCTCAGGTATCAGAGACTGTACGCATGGCCTCCTCTCACCCTGAACTTTCCAGAACCTTCTCCCGGCTGGTTTCGTGTGCTGGGCCGTGTTTGAGTCAAAGGTGTTCTTCCCAGACCTGCTGGTTCAATGTGAATTTGTTGTTTGTATTGTGTCAGTTGGTTTATTAGGTTCAATATACTTCAAAGTCTGATAGTTAGTTTGTAATAACTCAACATGTTTGTGTCACGACTGGTTTTCGGTGTAACATGGTACAAAGCAACGCATTACTGCAATGTAACTACTTTTCTCTGCAGCAATGTAGTGAAATACATTACAGTTTAAATTCTTGTGATCATATTATAATTACTTACAATGACTCTTGTGTTACACACTAATTTCTAAATGAATAATATTAATTATTAGGCATATATATTAAGGACATAAATTTCATTCATATATTATTAAGACCCGTGTCTGCCTGTCCAGTTTGTGTCTCTTTAAAGCCTTCGTCGTCCTGTAGAGGAGGAGGTTTCCCATTTAACCATCTTATGACTCCTTTTAATATGAGATAAAAGCAAGATTTCACAGATGAAGAAGATTTCACAGATGGAGAAGATTTCACAGATGGAGAAGATTTCACAGATGATCTCACAGATGAAGAAGATTTCACAGATGAAGAAGATTTCACAGATGAAGAAGATTTCACAGATGGAGAAGATTTCACAGATGGAGAAGATTTCACAGATGGAGAAGATTTCACAGATGAAGAAGATTTCACAGATGAAGAAGATTTCACAGATGAAGAAGATCTCACAGATGGAGAAGATTTCACAGATGGAGAAGATTTCACAGATGGAGAAGATTTCACAGATGAAGATCTCACAGATGAAGAAGATTTCACAGATGAAGAAGATTTCACAGATGGAGAAGATTTCACAGATGGAGAAGATTTCACAGATGAAGAAGATTTCACAGATGAAGAAGATTTCACAGATGAAGAAGATCTCACAGATGGAGAAGATCTCACAGATGGAGAAGATTTCACAGATGGAGAAGATCTCACAGATGGAGAAACACAGCAACTCAGCTCCGGCTTTGGTAATGTGCCGAGACACGTTTGATAGCGTGCATTCGATTTCCTCTGAGAAAAGCCTTTCGGTTCGTGGTTTGTATGCTGCTGAAACCACTTGAGAACTGTAGTTTCTGTAGTGGTAGTCTCTGTAGTCTCTTATTTTTATAAGAGACTTATTCTTACATGTATTTATGGAGAGATTTATTCCTTTTTCAACAAAAGGCCTTTCCTTGCTGGTCCTTATATCTCTAGAAGAGGTGAGGACTTAGAGCGTGTGTCTGTATCTGATGTGTTATGACACCACGACTGTGGGAACTGTCAGTGAAATCTCCACTTCTTTAGCCGTTAGCCTTTTTCCGTTTTTCATTCACTCACCGTTCCCATGCCTCTGCTTCTCATCCATTATTGCCTCTTACACAAATATAACACATGAAAAAAGCCAAAAACAAGAAAAGAAATAAATTAACACACATATACACAGAAATAAACTAAGGCAGGATAGATGCCACACTTCAAAATGCCAAATGTCACTGTCGTTGTGACAGGTCTGAAAAACAGTGGTTAAGAGGAATGTACCAAGCGCGCCATGAATCACCATTAAACAGACACTGGTTAAGGCCTGTTCTCACACTGAACTTGTAACCCTAACCCTGTTGAGGAATATGAGAGGTACAACATAAAAAATAATAAATGTAAATGTCAGTATTTATGTCATAACCACCAAGGTCACGGGCAGAGGTGGGTAGAGTAAGCAAAAACTGAACCCAAGTAAAAGTATCGTCACTATGGTTACTTTATAATAATAATAATGACTAAAGTAGAGGTAAAAGTATCATCAAAATAATGTCTTGAGTATGATTGAAAACAGAATCTCATAAGATGAGTTCAAATGATGATTTATTACATCCATAATGTATTACATTCAAATGTATCAGAATATCAGTTATGCCCAAAGGAAAAAATTTAAAGTGCTTGTCTAATAAACGCAACATAAAACCTGCCCATTCACGTACTAAATCATACTCTAATAAAATAAATAAATAAATAAATGATCATTTCTTTACTAAATAACATAAATGAATGCAGTTTTGCCACGGGTTCGTTTTGGAGGACCTGCGAGAAACTGAAATGTGTTACATCCTGATAACAGACAGTGCATCCTGTTCCCCTGCAGCACTACTGCAGTCTTCATGTTTGTTTTATTAAAGCTGGATTATATTCAGGTGGTGCAGTGGGTAGTGCTGTTGCCTCACAGCATGAAGGTCTAGGGTTCGATTCCAGGCTGGGCGGACAGGGTCCTTTCTGTGTGGAGTTTGCATGTCCAGGAGGTTTCCCCGCCTTATGAGCGCTGGGATAGGCTCCAGCGACCCTGATCAGGATAAACGGCTTAGATAGTGAGTGAGTGGATTACGTTGAAGCTAAGAATTCTGAGCCCCCATGCTCCATTACCGAGGGGTAGGCAGTAGCTGACAACCTTTTTTGAGTTTATTTCATAACATAAAGTCTGGTGCAATGTCTGGAATCTCTTCTCCGTCATTGAAACGAGCGCTGTAGCAACACTCCTCTCTGTTTCATGAAGCTCAGTTAGCTGACGCTAGCTCCTTCCATGATCTCTCTCTAGCCCATAATGCTACTGTGTGTGTAAGTACTGCTGATTGTCTTATAAATGTGATCTAATGTAATGGAGTATAAGTATATTTTTTAAATTGTAAATCTACTCAAGTAAGAGCAAAAAGTGTCATGCATTAAAATTACTCCTGTAAGTACAATTCATTGGGAAAAATCACTTAAGTACATGTAACGGAGTAAACGTACCGTGTTAATCCCCACGTCTGGTCATGGGGCGTACAAAGTCTAGTCAGTCAACTGGCTAGTATAATAGCAGGTGCCAATCTGAGGCACAACAGCACTCTTGGTAATCTCACCCTTTTTTGTACTCTTTGTAACCTTTTCTTGGTGATATACACTTTGCTCTGTTATCTAATGGTAAGTATTAGGGCTATATTCTATGTTATAGTTAGGGGTTATAGCTCAGGATGCTAGGTTCATAATAGGGGTGGGAGTTGCAACTGAGGCACGATACGATACTATAACGATATTTGGGCAAAGATACGATACTATTGCGATTCTTTACGTTTGCGATACCGCAAATATTGCAGTTCGATTCTACAATACATTGCGATTTATTTCTCCCATTATTACAGTGCATTATAAGTCGTAAGGAATCTTGAATCCTCTCATTTAATTCTGAGAACAACATTATCTACTGTACTTTTTGTGCATGTGAATTGAAAAATAGAGCAGTAAAAATGGATGTGAAATGAAAAACAGAGTGATAAATTATCAAGTGATTTGATTAATTTAATGCTGATTTGATTAAAAGTCGCGATATGATGAAAACCGAGTCGTGTTTCATCATTTTCATTCATTGTTCATTATTCACAATCACAAAACTGCCATTTATCATTTAGGGAAGGTAGCCTCAAGGGTGGAAGTAACAAAATTACTTGATAAAAGTGGAGGTGATGAGAATGCATGTGAATGGAAAAACAGAGGGGTAAAAATGTATGTGAACTGAAAAATAGAGTGATAAATTGTCGGTTGATTTGATCAACTCTAACTCTTATTAAGTTAAAAGTAGAAGTATCATCACTATGGTTACTTTATGATAATAATAATAATGACTCAAGTAGAAGCAAAAGGACTCATCAAAATAACGACTCGAGTATGAGTAAAAACAGAATCTCATAAAATGACTACTCAAGTAGTGATTAACTTCAAATGATGATTTATTACATCTATAATGCATTACATTCAAATGTATCAGAATATCAGTTATAAAATTTAAAGTGCTTGTCTAATAAACGCAACATAAAACTTGCCCATTCACGTACTAAATCATATTCTAATAAATAAATGAATAAATAATAAATCATTTATTTACTAAATAACATAAATGAATGCAGTTTTGTCACAGGTTAGTTTTGGAGGACCTGCGAGAAACTGAAATGTGTCACATCCTGATAACAGACAGTGCATCCTGTTCACCTGCAGTACTACTGCAGTCTTCATGTTTGTTTTATTTAAGATGGGTTACATTCAGGCGGTGCAGTGGGTAGTGCTGTCGCCTCACAACATGAATGTCTAGGGTTTGATTCCAGGCTGGGCAGCCAGGGTCCTTTCTGTGTGGAGTTTGCATGTTTGCATGTAGAGCAGTAAAAATGGATGTGAAATGAAAAACAGAGTGATAAATTATCAAGTGATTTGATTAATTTAATGCTGATTTGATTAAAAGTCGTGATATGATGAAAACCATGTCGTGTTTCATCATTTTCATTCTTCGATTTATCGTTTACAGCAAGCAATTTGTCAGGAAGGACAACAGCGCTGGACACAAGTGTGGTGAACTGAAGGATTTTAATGATAAATGAAACAGAAAGAAGCTCAACACAAACAGGATTAACAGGAGGCCAAAAGAAAGAGTGCAAACGGGTTAACAGATAGGCTAGTAAACTTTGGAACACCAAACACAAGACGGCTCAGTAGACACAGGGAAGGTGTAGACTTTGCACTGACTGATCCGACATAGGGGTTTAAATAGTGAGATGCATAATCGGGAACTAAAATGAGGGCAGGTGTGCAGGAGGAGAGTGATCAGACCGGTGACTAGTAATCCGGCGACGCTGAGCGCGGAATGGCTGAAACTGGCGAGGGAGGAGGCAAGGTTGTTACACAATTTCTGTTACTTCGATTTATCATTTACAGCAAGGAATTTTTGTTACTTCTGCCCAAAATGCCAGTCACAAACCACGCCCACTGAACTTGCCGCCTTAATGTCAGCTTCTGAGCAGTGGCACAGTGTCCTCAGCTCCCTTCAAGTTGAGAGCCAAAAATTCGATCAGTTCGTCAGTGGGTGTTCTTAAGAAGAGATTTGTTCTTAAAAGCCACTTACGCAATTTTCTTACATTCACCAATGTTTTCTCATTTGGGATTTGTTCTTAGGGAAGAACATAGTCTACACACTCAAGAGCACACTTACACACATTTGAGTACTGACATGTTTGTGCAAAATAATTGTTTATTGCATTTTCTTCAGTTCTACAGTTGTATAATATTATAAGATTTACAGTAATAGTTTTATCATTTATATTATTTTATAATAATTATTTTCATTATTTTACAAAGCATTATGTTCTTATAAAATAAATAAACGCTACACTAACACTTTATGTAAGACTCCAGAATGCAGTGCATATTTATCCATACTTTTGTACAATGAACA
The DNA here is from genome assembly GCF_902362185.1 of Chanos chanos. Taxonomy (NCBI): domain Eukaryota; kingdom Metazoa; phylum Chordata; class Actinopteri; order Gonorynchiformes; family Chanidae; genus Chanos; species Chanos chanos. The sequence continues at coordinate 1,737,045 of NC_044498.1, forward strand.
AAAGAGCAATATAAGAATATAATAAAACCCTACAGTTCACTAATGCCCCTCCCTTAGTTACGCTCGGGAACAAGCAGTTTAAAAGCTCTTAAGGACTTCTTACGAATATTTTATTGCGCATTATTTGCCTGGTGTTTAAAGCGATAGAGCACATAAACTACTCTGGGTGACAAACACACTCCCTGTTTCTACAATGGCCTTCACTTTGTTCTCAAAGCATTCAGTGAATGATCTCTCCATTCTTAAACTGTCTCTTTACACTCTGTTCTCACACCGTATTCTTATACTGCATGTTGACACTATAAATGTCAGTACTATATTTTTACACTGTATGTTGACACTGTATATTTTAGTACTGTATTCTTATACTGTATGTTGACACTATATACTTCAGTACTGTATTCTTATACTGTATGTCGACACTATATATTTCAGTACTGTATTCTTACACTGTATGTTGACACTATATATTTCAGTACTGTATTTTTATACTGTATTTTTGCATTTGACTGCATTGTGTTCTATTGTACATATTAAATTGAGAGTTTTATGGAAGTGACCTTTGCAATGAAAATGGGAAATACCCTGTGTTAGAGAGTATGCTGGTTAAGCATCTGTGAATTATACATCTGTGATTTATACATCTGTGAATTATACATCTGTGATTTATACATCTGTGAATTATACATCTGTGATTTATACATCTGTGATTTATACACCTGTGAATTATACATCTGTGAATTATACATCTGTGATTTATTCATCTGTGAGTGAATCATACATCTGTGAATTATACATCTGTGAATTATACATCTGTGATTTATACATCTGTGATTTATACATGTGATATGTGTGTTCCTCTCATCAAATAAAGACAGCAGATTAACTTGCCTCATGGATGTGACGAATCCTTTTTTGCGACGACACATTTTCTGAAATCTGCAGTACAGAAAACCTGACGCCCTCAACATGAGGAAGTGCAGAGAAACTTAAAAAATCTTTGAAAATGTTTTCATTTCCATTGAAACGTTTTTGAGGAGGGAGCAACATTACGGATGTGACATGTCTCTGGCCAGATGTGATGGTCTGTAACATAGACACATGTTCACATGTTATCAGAACGGCTCCTCCTGTTAAGCCTTGGTTCCTCCCAAGGTTTCTTCCTCCTATTCACTGCATTAGGGAGTTGTTCTTTGCCACTGTTGCCTCGGGCTTGCTGACTGGGGGTTTAGGCACTGATCGCTGTGAAGCTGCTTTGAGACAGTTTTGATTGTAAAAAGCTCTATACAAATAAAATAAAATTGAATTGAATTGAATTGAATTGAATTGAATTGAACTGAACTGAATTGAGTTGAGTTGAGTTGAGTTGAGTTGAATTGAATTGAATTGAATTGAATTGAATTGAAACAAAACGGCGTCAGGACATTATATTCCCATAAGACATTTATGTTTCACTTTGAAAAAAAAAACAAAGAAACGGTTCAAAAAACACAAACCAACTGTAGATTAGACTTTGCACTTAATGAAAGCTGGGTTTTCATGTAAACTTTTGACAGCAGCCCATACAAAATACAAGTGCTATGGGAACTTTCCCAGTTCAGGCATGTGACACAAGCTGGTGTAGAGTCTGTTACCAGTATAAACAGTACAAACAAACAAACACGGAAACCAAATCAGAAACTCTTGGCACTTGACTCTTCAGATAAATAAATATTGGATGGTGTAACGGTTGAATGAAAAATCAAAAAACAAGCTTCGTGAGTCCTTCCAAAAATCAAAGAGTTTGATTGAAAAGCCAGGTGTGTGTGTGTGTGTGTGTGTGTGTGTGTGTGTTTTACAGAGTCAAGTATTGTATGTTGTGACAGCAACATGTTATGTTTGTTGTGGTGTTGTTGATGGTTTGGGGTTTGGCTCTGTTAGCGGGAAGTGAGGTTGCTATACCACTATGGCATTCCCCCGGCCTCACTCTGTGTATCCTGGAAACAGGACAAGGCTTTCCCTGAGCAGGCCTCTCTGTTTGCAATGCAGGTTTCACCCAGTCATACACACACACACACACACACACACACACACGCACACACACACACGCACGTACACGCCGCACACACCCACACCCACATACGCGCACACATATACACACACACACACACACGTACACGCATGCACACACACACACACACACGCACATACGCGCTCACACACACACACACACACACTGGGGTCAGGGGGTTACTTTAGCAGGTTGTTTTCTTTGTTTTCTTCTGAAGACAACATTTAGTATATGTATATGAGTAAGAGTGACAGAGAGACAAAGAGATACGGGGGGGGGGGGATAGAGAGATAGAGAGAGAGAAGGAATGTGACTGAAACTGGTTTTATAATGTTGATAGTGTATTTGAAGAATTCAGAATGTTCTACAAACATCTTTTGTTGCCAAAGACACACCCATAGACACTCCCTAATCTCCGCAGTTCAGGTTATGGTAACCAACGGCTCCTCTGCAGTGTTACACCCTGAATTTTCTTCCCTTTTTTTCCAGGAGACAGCACTTGGCCCTGGTGTTTGATCTGAAATATTCTTTACCCTCACAAAAACAAGTCTGACACGCAAGTACATGCATGCATCCTGCTCTCTCTCTCTCTCTCTCTCTGTCTCTCTCTCTCTCTCACTGATAAAGGGTGTGTTTATCAGTGCCATGCAGCAGGAGAATACGGCCAGTCAGCACTCATGTTGTGCTACAGTTAACCCACTAGAGGGCAGAAGTCAAACACAGACAGACAGAGGCAAAACCAGGTTTTCTCTTTTAAGAGACTCAGACTTCTACCCCAAACACATTCAAACATCATCGTTTCCCCCCTTAGAGCTGGTTTATCTAAAGATTAAACCGCGTTTGTGACCACACACTGTGACTTAACATGAGTTACATGAGAAACACCTCTGCCATGAGGCGGAGTCGGTCAGATGAGGTAATGTCTTCAGTCAAATCGGACTCATTTTTTATAGCACTGAGCATGTCTTTGCAGATCCCACTCTGAATTTTAAGGTATTAATATTCATATTAACAAAGTGTGTGCACAGGAAGCCAAATAAGATTTGAGTCGTGTTTTGCTAGAGTCAGCAATCAATGTGTCATCAATCCATCTGTCATACCGAATCAGTCAATCTGACATGAGGAACGAACTCTTCAGATGTGAGAGAAAAGATTACTTGCAGACACACCCAAGTCTGACCAGCCTGCCACGCCCAAACCAGCCTGCCACGCCCAAACCTCCTTTCTCCTTCCTCTGTTTCTTCTCATAAATGACTCAACCTCTGTTTCACAGAAGTGACAACGTGAGCAATTCATGTTTTTAAAATGTTGTTTTATTAGTAAGCAACTGCAGAAGTCCTCAGGGTTTTCCCACAAATTACTGTCACAATTCCAGAACAATTCCTGCCTAATACCACCCAATCCCATCTAGGTTAAACACACAACACACTCACAGGGATGCATGGACATACTGCTGCATACACACTTTTGTTGGTCTTTGCCCCTATCTTTAGACAAGCTGTGGCAATACACTCCACACAGAGTCAGAATGATTCACTGTTTATCACAGACACAGAGACACTGTTTATCACAGACACAGACTCACTGTTTATCACAGACACAGAGACACTGTTTATCACAGACACAGACTCACTGTTTGGTATCACAGACACAGACTCACTGTTTGGTATCACAGACACAGAGACACTGTTTGGTATCACAGACACAGAGACACTGTTTATCACAGACACAGACTCACTGTTTATCACAGACACAGAGACACTGTTTATCACAGACATAGAGACACTGTTTATCACAGACACAGACTCACTGTTTGGTATCACAGACACAGAGACACTATTTGTCACAGACACAGGGACACTGTTTATCACAGACACAGAGACACTGTTTATCACAGGCACAGAGACACTGTGTTTTTTGTGTGTTTTCTTTGTTTGTTTATTTCTGCTGATCTGACCGTCTGTCTCAGCGTGCCACCTTTTGACACATTTGAGTTTACGTGTTTGATGATTGGGTTAATGTAAGTTGGTGGGACAGCTGGTCTGGTCTGGTCTGGTCTGGTCTGGTCCGGTCTGGTCTGGTGTGGGAACTGATAAGTAAAGACTGATCAGTAATGAGTAATGAGGGTGATGTGTAATCAGCTAGAATCAGCAGACTTTTCTCTTTCTTAGTGGACATGTAACACAGTGGAAGCTAGAGCTGCCCCCTGAAAGTCAGCGAGTCGAACCATCTGTCACAGACCCGTCAGTCGACTGAGATTCCGCAAGTCGAGCTGTCGTTTTTTTTTTTTCTTTTTGTCAGTCAGTGTGCATCACAATAACAGGATAAAACTGATAGACGCTTACAAAAATGCTCAGTGATAACATTTAAATAAAAGGGGAATCATAAATATATTTTTATATTCTAGCAGGGGCTAGCAGGGGCTAGCTGGCACGCTTGTTAAAAAATCCACGTGAGATGGAGTGGTTGGTAAGCTAGGCTTGCTATAACCATGTCTCAGAAGAAGTCAAATATATGACGGCATGTCTAACTGTTGAAGGACAGCCCTAACAAAGTTAAATGCAAACTCTGTATGCAGACTTCGTTTATCATTCAACAACATCAAACTTGGCAAACCACTGTAAACGGTTAAGTAGCATAGCTGCGCGGCATGATAAACCACTGTAAACGGTTAAGTAGCATAGCTGCGCGGCCGTCGGGAAAGAGACTGAAGACAAACGCTTGCTTTTTCATCTTAAAGATTTCAAATCTTAAACTGCAAGTGTTTCATTTGTTTAGTTATTTGTTTACACTTAAGATTTATTTATTATGCCGAAAGAGAAATACAGTAGCCTAATAAGCCTGTCAAGAAGGTATTATTTCATAGCGGGCAATGCCGTGAATGTATTTTAAACTGCTTCGTTTGTTTATTCGTTTAGGCTCCGCATTGTTTTTAACGTTTAAAGTAAAATTAAGGAAATTAGGCTATAAGAGCATTATTTAAACAGAAATACATGTATGGATTTGTCAGAATAATGAGACACATGCATTATGTGTCGGTAATTCAAATAGGCCGCAATTCAAATTCAAATAACTCGGTGCATGTAGGTGAAACTACATGCCAGGCTCAGGACTCATATGGGGGCGCTATGGAGTCGCAGGTGCCACATCTGGGTCCGAGCCCCTGTCCCTGAGTAACCGTGACAAGCACTGACGTATGTACCAAATTTAATGAGTTTTCACGCATAGGAACAACCTCAACAATGGCGACGTGTTGACCCAAAGGGAATAATAATAAACACGAGGAAAGCAACGGGGCTTCGTACCTGTGGTGCAGACGACCTCTGGTGGACACCAGAGGCCTAGCACCTTCGGTCCTCGAGCCCTAAATAGGAACGAATAGTGGAATCTTTGTATTGAACAGCCAAATTCGCCAAACAGCCGATTCAACTGACAAAACTCTGAGTCTGGTACAGCCCTAGTGAAAACGGACCTAATTTTGCCCACCATGTATTGTCTGGTGTTTCTCTGTTTACTCTGTTTAGATTTTTGCATGTAGGGCTTTTATTGGTTTTGTCTGACACCTCACTTCACTCCTATGCAGACTGGATCATGTTCTTAAACTGTTTAGACTGAACGTTTAATGCTGTTTTGACTGTACCCTGTGACTGTAATCAGAGCATTAGAAGCCCTGTCTTTGCCGTCATTCACTGTCATGTGGAAAAATCCCTGAAGCGTGTTGTAAGAGTGAGAGTCGTGCAGATCGGAGTCTGGGTTTGGGCGGAGCCAGAGAAAAATATGTGTGGTTTTGTGAAATCTGATTTTGTTTTGCAGATTTGTGGAGTTAGTTATCTTTCAGCTCGACAGCCAGAGCTCGGGACTGGAACAGCGTTGGGAGCAGGAGATGAATCTGCTGGAATGTGGAGCAGGAATTTGACCTTGGTGTTGTGAAAGGTGAGGCTTTATTGCATACGCAGAATAACGCAGGAGACAGGCTAAAAACCCATCTCACACCTCAAACCCTGTCTCACACCTCAAACCCTGTCTCACACCACAAAACCCATCTGACACCTCAAACCCTGTCTCACACCACGAAACCCATCTCACGCCTCAAACCCATCTCACACCTCAAACTCTGTCTCACACTGTAAACCCTGTCTCACACCGTAAACCCTGTCTCACACCGTAAACTCTATCTCACACCGTAAACCCTGTCTCGCACCACAAACCCTGTTATATCAATATAAAGAAACAAATAAAGCAAATGATTTTACTCATTAGGTCTTACAGGTCATGTAAGGTGTAAATGGGATCATATGTTCAGTGATACAGAGCACAAGTGGTTTCTGTTGACTGGGTGTCTGGGTGGTGTCACCTGCGTTTGTGTACGTACGCGCACACTGAACTGACTGCATTTTTCATCTGTCCTCACAGCTGGTCCGGCCCCCGAATTTATTTATGACATACACTGCGGAACGATCGTGTTCTTTATTACTAAACGTTTAAAACAACGCTTAACACAACAGTGTGCCAGACCTCATTCTCATACAGTATCAAAAATATCAACAAAAATGTCTCTAAGAGAAAGAGAGAAAGTGGAATTCTTTGAGAGAGTTCTAGAGTGGTGTTCCTCTCCCAAGTCAAACAGAGCTTTCTGCCGGTACTGTCTGCTAAACAGTGATTGTTTTACTGACTTCTTCAGTCCAGTAAATTCTTGTATTTAGCTATTCGCACATCCTGTAACCAACTGGTAACACACTGTACTTGTTATGAATGTGTAAATACAAAAACAAAGGTTTAGGTCATGTCCTGACTGTTCTCTCAAGGCTGGCTGTTCTCTCAAGGCTGGCTGTTCTCGATGCAGGCTGGCTGTTCTCGACGCAGGCTGGGTGACTGTGGATACATAAGCATCGTATTTTTCTGGTTAGGCCGCGCATACTGAGCCTGTCTCTACGACAGCTCCAACACTAAAACAGCATTCACACCAGTGTCCTTTAGCGCACAGAAAAAAGGCGAATGTCAGTGAAAACACCCGAGTGCATTGGCCAAACTCCAGTCATTTAATGATGTGAGGTACTGAGCACTTTGTGTGTTTGAGAATGTACCACCAGGCGGAATACTGACAATTAATGTACAATGTTTCACGATATTTAATGTCTGAACTGCTCCGGTCAAATCCCCTCGTTCACTCAGTCATTCACTCACCCGTCCATCTTTCTATCCCTTCGGTCATTCATTCATTCATTCATTCTTTGTTTGTTTGTTTGTTTGTTTGTTCATTCCTACCTCCATTCATAGATCACAGAGTCAGATCCTGAAGATGAGAATCGAGAGAAAATCATTAAAGACAGTCTCAGAAACTGGTGGAACATTCTGGGTGTGGACAGGGGCATGTGAACACAGCAGCACAAAGAAGTACCTAAGAACAACCTGCTCTTTTCCTTTCATAAAAGGCCTCATTAGATGTTTAGTGTCTGTGTCTGTGCGTTTGTGTGTGCATTTGCGTGTGTCAGTGTGTGTACGTCTACGTGTCTGTGTGTGAGTACGAGTATTTGCATGTGCCTGTGAGTGTGTGTGCGCTTGTGTGTGAGCGTGAGTGCATGAGTGTGTGCGTGCGTGTGGTCAGGCACAGAGTCTGAGTGTTTCCTACTCTAAGGAGTCATATTGTTCTCCTCCTACCATCTGATTACGGTGAGGAGAGACGGAGGAGGTCAGCAGTGTGTGGTCCGTGGCCGTCTGATTACGGTGAGGAGAGACGGAGGAGGTCAGCAGTGTGTGGTCCGTGGCCGTCTGATTAGGGTGAGGAGAGACGGAGGAGGTCAGCAGTGTGTGGTCCGTGGCCGTCTGATTAGGGTGAGGAGAGACGGAGGAGGTCAGCAGTGTGTGGTCCGTGGCCGTCTGATTACGGTGAGGAGAGACGGAGGAGATCAGCAGTGTGTGGTCCGTGGCCGTCTGATTACGGTGAGGAGAGACGGAGGAGGTCAGCAGTGTGTGGTCCGTGGCCGTCTGATTAGGGTGAGGAGAGACGGAGGAGGTCAGCAGTGTGTGGTCCGTGGCCGTCTGATTACGGTGAGGAGAGACGGAGGAGGTCAGCAGTGTGTGGTCCGTGGCCGTCTGATTACGGTGAGGAGAGACTGAGGAGGTGTGCGTATGGACAGACACAGACTAAAACATACGGGCATGTGCCTGTCTGTCTTATTTATTAAACATCATTAGATATGATCAGATTCATGACAGGAGTAGGAGCACAAGCTGACTTAATTTTATGCTTAATTTTAAATTTAATGCAGTTATGCTGTTCCGAGTAGGAATCTGACAACTCCCTGTGGGACAAGAATTACTGATGATGAATGACTGGGTGTGATTTGTGAGAGGGTGAATCTCTTGATAGTGGTTTAGCTGTTGTTACCACACATTGACAGAACCTGTTTCTCCTGCCTTCTCCTGAGTGGTTAATAGTTTTTTATACCACAATCTGACAGCAGGGGTCGCACTTCCGAGATTAGTTTAAGAGTATCATACAATTCCAAAGTTTCTGCCTGGGTACCGACTCTGTGTACTATGATGAGTCAATAGGTGCATCAAAGATGAATCAAAGTCTAGAAATGAATAACAGTCACTAGAGAGAGATGTTATAAACAAAACAGCTCAATAAAAAGAACGGAGAGGAAATGGTGGTTGTCTGCTAGTGTGAGAAAAGAAAACTGTCTCCAGGTGTCCTGAAGGCAAGGAACAGCAGGAAAGGCTGTTTTCTGCTTTCTTAGGAAACTGAAAAAAACAAAAACAAAAACAAAATGCCAAAACAAATAAACAAACGAACAGAAAACCCAAAAAGTTTCACCAGCAACCATTATCCACTTTACAGGTCAGAGATCAAGAGTTTTGACATCTTTTATGGAACCCACCATCCCAATTAAAGGACATCATCAACACACTGCCCCTTCTTCCAAATACATCACCTTTATCACAAAAGCCTAAAACCTCCTCTCCAGTCTTCCACCACAGGTCTGTCCTCTGTCGGAGTCTGTGCGTGACACCCGCGTGAACACGCGTGTTTATGTGTGGAGCTGAGCCGTATAATGACATATTGTCCTCAGGCTTTCCCTCACAATCCATACACAGGAAAACACAGCTCTCTACTGCCAAATACCTTTCAACACAACTGGTTTTTTATTTAAACTTTTTTGAACATTTGACGTATTAATGTTTGACCTGTCGACACAAGCGAAACCACCGTGGGCTGCATATGAACTCCTGTCTCTATGACAACGATATATTCAACACTACTTTCTCTCACTCTCATGTTTTATGTTGTTTTTGCTGTTATGTGTTTATTGTTGTTTCTAATCAGCTCACCTAAACAAGGTTCTAACACTTTATTAGTGGTGAGTGCAATAATGACGAATGCCATAGAAACATGTTTACGAAACTGTTGAGAGTAAATCAGGACAGAGGAAAATTCATCTAACGAATTCCCTTCTATCAAATCTCTTAATCACATAAAATAAACACATCCATTTGATCCCAGGCATCTAATGTTTTCAGCATCAAGTTAAAAAAAAAGTTACCATAAAAAAAAAAAACGTTGGAAGATGATTGTCTTTTATGACAAAAAATTTATATAATTATCTTTTTAATTTTTTTAGCACTCGGTTGGCTGAGTTGGTTAATGTTGGTTTAATTAGAAAAAAAGAAAGAGAGAAAGAAAGAAAGAGAGAAAGAGAGAAAGAAAGAGAGAGAGAAAGAAAGAAAGAAAGAAAGAAAGAAAGAAAGAGAAAGAAAGCAAGAGAGAAAGAAAGAAAGAAAAAAGAAAGAAAGAGAGAAAGAGAGAAAGAAAGAGAGAAAGAAAGAAAGAGAGAAAGAAAGAAAGAGAGAAAGAAAGAAAGAAAGAAAGAAAGAAAGAGAAAAAGAAAGAAAGAGAGAAAGAAAGAAAGAGAGAAAGAGAGAGAGAAAGAAAGAAAGAGAGAAAGAAAGAGAGAAAGAAAGAAAGAAAGAAAGAAAGAAAGAAAGAGAGAAAGAAAGAAAGAAAGAGCAGCCCAGGCCTCTTTGCTACGCCTGCTGGTTTGCCTTTCTTTTTAAAATATAGTTTTTTTTATCATCTTCTCCGTGCAGGGATATGAGTTTGTTGTGTTGATGAAATTTGAATTGCACCCCCTGGGCCAGGTGAAAATACAGTCTCATGCTTCAGAGAAAGTTTCCGTTGTTTTAACACTGAGGTGAGTTAGTTACATTCTCTCACACTGCTCAGCCATGAGAAGGCTCGGAGGTAAAGACTATCTCGAGGGAAGGAATTTGACAACTCCTATTTTCCGTCATCAGACTTGATAAAAAATGTTGCTTTTTAAGGAAAGCAGTAAGCTTACACATCACTAATACATGTGGTGCGTCAGAGTGTAGTGACATACCTGAGTATTCACAAAGATAAATTTATCCATAATTACTGTATATGTCTGTGTGTTTACCCAGCCAGTTAATTAGTTCTTGTAGGATTCTGATTGACAACAGCCTATAGGATATAATATAATACAATATAATACAATGTAATATAATGCAATATAATAATACTATAATATGAAACGACTATTATAACAATACAGCTGACATTATTACTAAAGAGCTAATCTGTCATCCTGTCATTTCTTTAATCCATTTTTATCCATCCATTCACACTATGACATAGACTGCCTTGTCCTGTCTACTCTACAGTCCTCCTCCTGTCTACTCTACAGTCCTTCTCCTGTCTACTCTACAGTCCTCCTCCTCTCTACTCTACAGTCCTCCTGTCTACTCTACAGTCCTCCTCCTGTCTACTCTACAGTCCCTCTCCTGTCTACTCTACAGTCCCTCTCCTGTCTACTCTACAGTCCTCCTCCTCTCTACTCTACAGTCCTCCTGTCTACTCTACAGTTCTCCTCCTGTCTACTCTACAGTCCTCCTCCTGTCTACTCTACAGTCCTCCTGTCTGCTCTACAGTCCTCCTCCTGTCTACTCTACAGTCCTCCTGTCTGCTCTACAGTCCTCCTCCTGTCTACTCTACAGTCCCTCTCCTGTCTACTCTACAGTCCTCCTGTCTGCTCTACAGTCCTTCTCCTGTCTACTCTACAGTCCTCCTGTCTACTCTACAGTCCTCCTCCTGTCTACTCTACAGTCCTCCTCCTGTCTACTCTACAGTCCCTCTCCTGTCTACTCTACAGTCCTTCTCCTGTCTACTCTACAGTCCTCCTCCTGTCTGCTCTACAGTCCTCCTCCTGTCTACTCTACAGTCCTCCTCCTGTCTACTCTACAGTCCCTCTCCTGTCTACTCTACAGTCCTCCTCCTGTCTACTCTACAGTCCTCCTCCTGTCTACTCTACAGTCCTCCTCCTGTCTGCTCTACAGTCCTCCTGTCTACTCTACAGTCCCTCTCCTGTCTACTCTACAGTCCTCCTCCTGTCTACTCTACAGTCCTCCTCCTGTCTGCTCTACAGTCCTCCTCCTGTCTACTCTACAGTCCTCCTGTCTGCTCTACAGTCCTCCTCCTGTCTACTCTACAGTCCTCCTCCTGTCTACTCTACAGTCCTCCTCCTGTCTGCTCTACAGTCCTCCTCCTGTCTACTCTACAGTCCTCCTGTCTACTCTACAGTCCTTCTCCTGTCTACTCTACAGTCCTCCTCCTGTCTGCTCTACAGTCCTCCTCCTGTCTACTCTACAGTCCTCCTCCTGTCTACTCTACAGTCCTCCTGTCTACTCTACAGTCCTTCTCCTGTCTACTCTACAGTCCTCCTCCTGTCTGCTCTACAGTCCTCCTCCTGTCTGCTCTACAGTCCTCCTCCTGTCTACTCTACAGTCCTCCTCCTGTCTACTCTACAGTCCTTCTCCTGTCTGCTCTACAGTCCCTCTCCTGTCTACTCTACAGTCCTTCTCCTGTCTACTCTACAGTCCTCCTCCTGTCTACTCTACAGTCCTCCTGTCTACTCTACAGTCCTCCTGTCTACTCTACAGTCCTTCTCCTGTCTACTCTACAGTCCTCCTCCTGTCTGCTCTACAGTCCTCCTCCTGTCTACTCTACAGTCCTCCTCCTGTCTGCTCTACAGTCCTCCTCCAGTCTACTCTACAGTCCTCCTGTCTGCTCTACAGTCCTCCTCCTGTCTACTCTCCAGTCCTCCTGTCTACTCTACAGTCCTTCTCCTGTCTACTCTACAGTCCTCCTCCTGTCTACTCTACAGTCCTCCTCCTGTCTACTCTACAGTCCTCCTCCTGTCTGCTCTACAGTCCCTCTCCTGTCTACTCTACAGTCCTCCTCCTGTCTGCTCTACAGTCCTCCTCCTGTCTGCTCTACAGTCCCTCTCCTGTCAACTCTACAGTCCTCCTGTCTACTCTACAGTCCTCCTCCTGTCTACTCTACAGTCCTCCTCCTGTCAACTCTACAGTCCTCCTGTCTACTCTACAGTCCTCCTCCTGTCTGCTCTACAGTCCTTCTCCTGTCTACTCTACAGTCCTCCTGTCTACTCTACAGTCCTCCTCCTGTCTACTCTACAGTCCTTCTCCTGTCTACTCTATAGTCCTCCTGTCTACTCTACAGTCCTCCTCCTGTTTACTCTACAGTCCTCCTGTCTGCTCTACAGTCCTCCTGTCTACTCTACAGTCCTCCTCCTGTCTACTCTACAGTCCTCCTCCTGTCTACTCTACAGTCCTCCTGTCTACTCTACAGTCCCCCTCTTGTCTGCTCTACAGTCCTCCTCCAGTCTACTCTACAGTCCTCCTCCTGTCTGCTCTACAGTCCTCCTCCAGTCTACTCTACAGTCCTCCTGTCTACTCTACAGTCCTCCTCCAGTCTACTCTACAGTCCTCCTGTCTACTCTACAGTCCTCCTACTGTCTACTCTACAGTCCTCCTGTCTACTCTACAGTCCTCCTCCAGTCTACTCTACAGTCCCTCTCCTGTCTACTCTACAGTCCTCCTCCTGTCTACTCTACAGTCCTCCTGTCTACTCTACAGTCCCTCTCCTGTCTACTCTACAGTCCTCCTCCTGTCTGCTCTACAGTCCTCCTCCTGTCTGCTCTACAGTCCTCCTCCTGTCTGCTCTACAGTCTTCCTCCTGTCTACTCTACAGTCCCTCTCCTGTCTGCTCTACAGTCCTCCTCCTGTCTGCTCTACAGTCCTCCTCCTGTCTACTCTACAGTCCCTCTCCTGTCTACTCCACAGTCCTCCTCCTGTCTGCTCTACAGTCCTCCTGTCTACTCTACAGTCCCTCTCCTGTCTACTCTACAGTCCTCCTCCTGTCTACTCTACAGTCCTCCTGTCTACTCTACAGTCCCTCTCCTGTCTACTCTACAGTCCTCCTCCTGTCTGCTCTACAGTCCTCCTCCTGTCTGCTCTACAGTCCTCCTCCTGTCTGCTCTACAGTCTTCCTCCTGTCTACTCTACAGTCCCTCTCCTGTCTGCTCTACAGTCCTCCTCCTGTCTACTCTACAGTCCTCCTCCTGTCTGCTCTACAGTCCTTCTCCTGTCTGCTCTACAGTCCTCCTCCTGTCTACTCTACAGTCCCTCTCCTGTCTACTCTACAGTCCTCCTCCTGTCTACTCTACAGTCCCTCTCCTGTCTACTCTACAGTCCTCCTGTCTACTCTACAGTCCCTCTCCTGTCTACTCTACAGTCCTCCTCCTGTCTGCTCTACAGTCCTCCTCCTGTCTACTCTACAGTCCTCCTGTCTACTCTACAGTCCCTCTCCTGTCTACTCTACAGTCCTCCTCCTGTCTGCTCTACAGTCCTCCTCCTGTCTACTCTACAGTCCTCCTCCTGTCTACTCTACAGTCCTCCTCCTGTCTACTCTACAGTCCTCCTGTCTGCTCTACAGTCCTCCTGTCTACTCTACAGTCCTCCTGTCTGCTCTACAGTCCTCCTCCTGTCTGCTCTACAGTCCTCCTGTCTGCTCTACAGTCCTCCTCCTGTCTACTCTACAGTCCTCCTCCTGTCTGCTCTACAGTCCTTCTCCTGTCTGCTCTACAGTCCTCCTCCTGTCTGCTCTACAGTCCTCCTCCTGTCTACTCTACAGTCCTCCTCCTGTCTACTCTACAGTCCTCCTGTCTGCTCTACAGTCCTCCTCCTGTCTACTCTACAGTCCCTCTCCTGTCTGCTCTACAGTCCTCCTCCTGTCTACTCTACAGTCCCTCTCCTGTCTACTCTACAGTCCTCCTCCTGTCTACTCTACAGTCCTCCTCCTGTCTACTCTACAGTCCTCCTCCTGTCTACTCTACAGTCCCTCTCCTGTCTACTCTACAGTCCTCCTCCTGTCTACTCTACAGTCCTCCTCCTGTCTACTCTACAGTCCTCCTCCTGTCTACTCTACAGTCCTCCTGTCTGCTCTACAGTCCTCCTGTCTCCACACTGCAATCTTTTTTAAACTGCTCTTGTTTTTTGAGACTGTCTCTTTTGTCTTAACCCCCCACTCTTATGTTGCCTGGCTCCTGTTTTTCTAAAATCCCATTTTTCATTACTTTTTCTCTTGTCATTTTAACACTGTTCCACACTGTCCTTCATAGTGCTTCATAGTGACCCCCTCTTTTCTAATCCTGCGTTAAAATCTCTCCTTTTGTCCCACTCATCCATCTGGTCACTCTTCCACTGTTCCTCTGAATCAGCTCTGGACTGTCTGCTGACCACAGTGTCTCTCAGTTCAACAGTTTATTTTCACAAGGAAAACTGTAACTTATTATATAACATCTCTAGCTTTCACCACGACTGTAAATCTCTCTCTCTCTCTCTCTCTCTCTCTCTCTCTCTCTTTCTCTCTCTCTCTATCTCTCTCTCTCTCTCCTAATCTGACCTTTGTTACATTAAGGGCTTGAAAGACTGCTATGGTGGCATTCGGCCAAGCTGGTTTTGAATGCAAACATTTTCTTCTTTGACACAACACTTTGTCTACACTTGCACAAAATGTAAGCATGAAAAATGCATGAGAGAGAGAGAGAGAGAGCACAAGTGGGAAAAAACAGACACACCTTGACACACCTTGGGGCAGGACAGAACAGGTGGTTGACTCACTGTTCTCTGTCTCTTCTTCATAACCCCGGTGTTCTATCGTATGTTGTTACGTATAATAAATCCTCATTTAATTATATCTCTCAATGTATTTCTGCAAGAGAAACAGAAAGTGAGAGAGAGAGAGAGAGAGAGAGAGAGAGGGGGGGGGGGGCAGGGGGGCAGGAAAAAAAAAAGAAACAGTATCTTTTCCCGACAGCCCTCAGGGCAGGGTGGTGTAGTGTAGCCCTGGATGTCATGTTGCTAAGATACACTGGCATTTTCAACTGGATGACTCACTGATCTGTCTTCTCCTTCTCCTCCCTTCCTCTCAAACTATCAAAAAACCTGTTCCATGAAAAAAGCCCAGACCTGAAACCTTGTGTCGTCAGAGTTCCACAGAATTTAAAATCCGATTTGATTTAAACATGAAATTTCCCTTAAATGTGTGAATGAGGGTATTACTGAACATTGTGTTGACAGTGCCAGTCTAACATGCTTGTTGAATAATGACTGGCAGTAAGTCACTCTGGAAAACAGGTAGGGCCTACAGACACAGGTAAATGGTTAACAGTAGGCCTACACTAAAATATTTTTTATCATTGTTTCATTCACTCAAAACTGCAAAAGCATCCCTCCGTCCCCCGTACTTCTAACGCCCCTGGTCACACTAAATCTGAATAAGGAATTTTCAAGGAACTTTTTGTAACCAACTCTAAAGGAAACAAAAAGAACAAGAGGAGTGAACATCAGAGACGTCAGTGTTTAACTGTATTGGTTGGAAATGAGTTGTCTGGGGAAGTGAAAATGCTTCAACTGCTTTTCTTAGGAAACAGAGACCTGTCCTAACAAATCTCTGCACTTGTGTTTAGCTGGCAGTCCAACAGAGACCTTGCACCGTAGCCTGTTACATTAGCCTGTTACCATAGCCTGTCACCTTAACCTGTTAAAGTAACATAAAAGTTCTGGGTTCCTTTATGCATATACGATTCCTTCACCTATGGCAAAAGACAGAGACACATGTAATCCAGGGTCAGAGATGATAGTTAGCCAACCTAGTTTAACATATTAAAAAACAACACTCACAGTGAGATAGAGATTATAGCGTGCTAATTTAGTCTACATATTACAGAGCTGTAGAGATTATAGTTTGCGAGACTAGTTTAACACATTACAGAACTACACACAGAGCTGTGATAAACGCAAACAAAAGGAAGAGCAGAGACCAAGCTAGCTGCCCTCGCACCCTGTGCTCTCAAGATTCTGGACTATAAGTCATTCCAAGAGTTCAACCGCTGGCAACCGAGCCTTTTCCTACCGCTCTCCCTTCCTCTGGACTGGTTTACCTACAGAAGTTAGAGAGGCAAACTCTCTCCATACCTTTAAAACGAGACTAAAGACTTATCTATTTTCTCAAACTTATGAGTAATATAATTTTGATTTGACTTTGGTTATAGACCTGTAAAGCCCTTTGAAACTATAAATAGTGATATTGGGCTCTAAATAAACTTGTATTATTATTGTTATTATTATTATCATCATTATTATTGGTGTTGTTGTTGTTGTTGTTGTTATGACATAGATTACACATATAGGCCAATGCAATACAGAACAAGAGAGAATAACCAGTAGAGTGAGTATTAGTGTCATGTGCAAAGCCAGTATATCTGTTTAAAGCGTGCTATCAAATGTTTTTTAAAAAAAATCAAAAAGAAAGTTATCTTTCTCAGTTTAGATAATGCACTAAATGCCAGTCTTATTGCAATGAGACAGCTGACTATATAGAACCTGTGGAGTGAATAACCAATAAACAGTTTGTGGGTGTGTGTGTGTGTGTCTGTCAATGTGAGAGTTCGTGCGTGCGTGCTTGTGTATGTGCGTGTATGCGCACGTGCATCCATGTGTGTGTGTGTGTGTGTGTGTAGTGCAGTCTATTTAAGGATACTTGGGATACTCCTATCCACTCATGATTAATGTACCAAAGTGTGCTATTTTCAATGTACTAATTATGTACTTAGTATGCTACTATATATCATTAGTGCTTTTAAAGATATACTTAAATACAACTAAGTGCACTTAGTTTGAGACACCATTAAGATGCACTTAAACATACTTAAGTGCATTTTTTGGGTTTGTTTTTTTTACTTATTCTGTGCAAAAAATTTTGTTTCAACCTCAAGAATCCACCTTTCACATTTTTATACTTCAAATTCATTTATAAGTACATGTGGTCAAAAACATACATTTAACAGACTGAACTCAGCCCTACAAAACTCTGCAGCAATTCAGCTGATCAAAACCAGCATTGGTCTGTCCAATGCAGCTATCCTAACCTAACAGTGCATAGTTTTATGGACTGACTATAAAATGTCTACACCACTTGTATATACCCATGTGCACTGGTCAACTTCCAAACCGTGACAAACTTGTTTTAAAGTCATTCCCTCAGTAGATAAACTGCAGATAACAAGCCCACACAAACAACAGAACAGTAATCCTCTTAAGCAAGAGGAACTCTTTAATAACATGAGTGCACGAGAGAACTCCCAGCATACCCATCCAAACCAGGAAGTAAACAGCAACAGAGCTCTGTGACGGTGTAGCTGGCCCTCCGTATCCGCGGGTTACGCAAATGCAGATCTTGGAGGGGTGGGGGGGTGAAGTGATGCTTAGGCATACACTGCTGTCGCCTCCCGTCACAGATTCTCAGTCTGTCCCCAGCACTCGTTTTTGGAGAGTTGTTCGCCTCGCGTCGAACAACGAATTTATGTTTTCTCTGTTTATCATTATATTTCTATGTGCACTTGTATCTTTAATATCCTGTGTTTTTTCTCTCTCAGGTCATTAAACGAAAGCAATCTGTAAGTGTTGAGAGGAAGAAAATGTTAGACGTTGTTGCTAGCCTGTACTATGTAGTTGGGCTTAAGATGGTTGCGTCTGTACTGAACATGTACAGACTTTTTTCCTTGTCGTTATTCCCTAAACAATACAGTAAAACAACTATTTACACGGCATTTGAACTGTATTGGGTATTGTAAGTAATTCAGAGATGATTTAAAGTATTCGGGAGGATGTGCGTCTGTTATATGCAAATGCTACGCCGTTTTACACAAGGGGCATGAGCATCCGTGGATTTTGGTATCCACGGAAGGTCCTGGAATTTAAATATACTTGTTGCTAATTGTAGATGCAGTGGATCAAGTGTGCCTGCAGTTAGGAAGACGTATATTTAAATACATTTTAATACACCTTCATTGGGTGCCAAATAAGCACTTCAAAACTGCTATGCTAACAATGTCTTGAAAACATACTGTGAAGGTATGGCAAAAGTAAATTTCTTAAAAGCTAGCCATTAAGTACACTTGATAATAGTGTATGAAAATCCACTCAAATTAATCTTATATTTAAAGCATTCAAAGCACACTATTAAGTAATGCTCTAACAAAACATTTCAGTATATTTTTGGGGTAGTATACTTAATCTGAATACATGAAATATCAGTTTAAGTATTAGTGCTAATTAGTGTAGCCTACTTATATTAAGTACACTGAAGTACTACTGAGGAAGAAATATACTTGTAATTAGTACATTTGTAATATATTTTTTTGCACTTATATTTAGCACACAAACCAATAATGTACTAGACGTGTACTTGCAGATATTAAAGTACATATTTAGTACATTAAAATATAGTTCATTTTTACCTGGGTGCACCTGGCGGGCGGAGGCTGTAAATCCTGCAGCGGAGACATGTAAAACAGCGGGTCCCATTCAGGCCCTAACCTCAGCCCCTCCTCATCGCTGAAGGCCCTTAGGGTTCTGCCTCATCTTTCCCTTCACTCGTATGGATCTGACACAGAAGGGACCGACTACATGCAGACACACGGGGGTGCCCGCCGCAGGGGATGGGACCAAATGGGGCTAAACACAGCTGAATGGTACTGTGGGACTATGAGGCTAAACAGGCCTATGGTAGTACATGAGAATCTGTACTAAACCACGGATGGAGATGAATATTTACTCCTGAAATAAAAATACACTCTGAGAATGTGACTTTTGTGTGAATGTATTGTAACCATGCCAAAAGAAAAGAGAGATTTGAAATGCAGTGATGGAATGAGTAAAACAGAGGGTGGTTTTGGGAGACAGGATCCTGCCTGTGTACATAGATTCATAATAGAGACCGTCTCTGAAGGCTGTTATGAAGTTAGACTGGTTCTCAGGTCCAAACTGCCTTCAAGTCCTGACAGATTTTAGCAAAGGTCAGGATGAGGGATGGTAGTAATTAGTAAATTTCTTGCATTAGACCTTTTTTTGGCTTTAATTTTTTTGTTTCTTTGTTTGCTAGTTTTTTTGTTTTTGTTTTGTTTTTTCTTGTTCAACAGAAAAAAAAAAATTAAATTAGAATCTTACTATAAACAATACAATTTATACATTAAAGATAAAATTAAATAATTTTTTCTCACAAAAAAAATTATTTCAGTTTGTAATCCATATCAGGCAAAATGTGTGTAACATATGCCATGCACATTTATTTTTATTTTAGATTTACATGAATTCCCTTCATTTAGATTTAGATTCAATCCACTTTAATGTCTAGTTATTAATTCCATCCATGTTCTGCAGGTCTGTGACAGAAATCTTGGATCATATCTGAAGGAAAGACCTCTGCGGGATTAGAGCCGATTTGTATAATGCCCAACACAGTGGGGTCAGTCTTTTTACTTCACCGGCATTTTGCAGTGAAAGAGCACATGAGTAGTTTACGATGTTAAACATACTTTCACTAGTGTGACTCACAGTGTTTGTATCATATGTCTAAGTGAACAGAAACATATAAGTGTTTGACAGCGATAGGCTATATAAAATCAGATGAAAACGTCTCCTGATTTGTAAAGCGGGTATTCGAAGTCGCCTTGTACTACATTCAGTTCCGAACGCTTGATGCACCAATTCAAGTTTAAATAGCTGTTACAGCGTTGTTACAGTGTTCACCAGTCAGCTGTCAAATATCTAGTCTATACAGGTCAATTTCAGAAATATGATCTCCTCTGCAAGGAGAACTCGGTTCTCTGAGAACTCGGAGCTACGCAGAACCTGTGGAAAAGGCACGAGCCCACACTCACACACCCATTCACATTTTTGTTTTTTTCGTCGCTACGACGTGTTGCCCCTCCTCTAACCATAAGTAAGGGTGTGGAGCGGGTAGAAGCAACTTATCAAAAGTACTAATCCTCTAGGTTTGTAGAGCACATTGCTGACTTGGCTGCGTGTGATTCACAGTAACTCGCGTGGCAAGGCTTAGAACTTAAGCGCTTTTGGGATCTACCTGTGGTGAAAACGACTTCATCCATCTACAGGTGTTCAGGAAATCAACCTGCCCTTCCGGCCATGACTAGGACTACCTTGTCTGTCGCCGTTTGTCTGTTGCTTTTCGTATTGCCGGTAAGACATAATGATTTAACAAAATAGAAAAAACGCAACAAATTGGGCCTTCATCTGTATAACATACATTATATCGACTTGCAATTGTTCTGATTACTGTTCTTTGTATCTGAAACGAAGTGTGAGATGGACTGCAGTTGGTAATTGTCCAAAGAGCATCAAACTTATAGCCTACATGTCTTTGGACGGAAATATTTCTCTAATACGATTTTACGTTGTATCGCCACGACATCAGATATATCTATAGTTTCCTTCTTTTCTGTTAGTGAGTTTTCTGGTCACTACCAGAAAACATGGTTTTAAATTTGTATTACGAACCAGGTACAAGTCACCTCTAAGTGGGCCTGTTCTTCCTCAGCCAACGCACATAACCAACAGCGCCTCGTCTGGACTTCTCAAAGTCTGAGGGATAGAAAGACGAGAGCAGATCATGGAATTTCCCGAAGCCTGTTTGAATTGCGTTCAGGGATGTTGCTTCATTATCGGTGTCGCCAAAGAAGGGCCATTACTCTCTTTATGCAAAGCAACATCGGAAATGAATTTCTTCGTATTTCACGTGCGATCTTTTGTAGACTAAAGCCAAAATGTTTTATTCAGGATGGAACAGAATGTTGAATTGAGCTCCTTTCTAACGATATTCTTTATAACACGTCCTCTGCTTAATGTATCTCAGTTACTTTAGTCTTCATCATATTTCTTTTTTAAAACGGTATACTTCCCTTATAAATCGATAAATTTTTCGAGAGTTTTTTTTTTATCATAAACGGTCAGCGTGATCGTGACGTACGAGAGCACCTACGGTTTGTTCTACGGCAAAACATACCAGACATTCTATTGGCTATCTAGTTGGTCAGAACATTAACCTGGCTTGTCTCATTTGACTCACAATATATTGTCTTGAATTATTTTTGCTTGCATCGATGTCTAAGGCATATCCCGCCAGTGCCATTAACCCCAGCCTGTTATAGCCTGCCTTTGTTATATTTCTCTTTCGTTCTGTTATCTGCTGTTACATCTCAGAGGTGAAGTCACAGTGGCTATAATGGTTATACTGGTTGGACAAAATAGTGTTCTTCTAACTAATATTCTCTTAATTAAGCCCCCCGACCCACCCCCACCCCCTCAAAAAACAACCAAGTCTTCTGCCATGGTGTCCCGCAGCAACAGTTGTTTGAGCTTCTTTGTGAGCAAAGCAGAGGGGGGGGGGGGGGGGGGTGTTTATATGTTTATTCTCTGGTGACATGACAACCTGAAATGAGAGGGAAAAAGAGAGAGAGGGAGATGTTTTTTGTCTGATTAAAGTTTCATGGGGGGGGGGGGGGGCAGAGAGAGAAAGGGAGAGAGAGAGAGAGAGAGACACAGTTGTCCGTGTCCTGTGAGGTCAGACTCGGCCAGTACAAACATGGAAGGCGTGAATCCAGTTTTTCCAGTTCAGCGATATGAAGGTTTTAGAGAAAAAGGGCAACAAATCTGCCCTGTCGTTATGTTTATTTAGCACGTTTATTTTAACTGTTTACTTCAGCCCTTTTAACAATCAAAATATTAAAGCTGGGTTCCCATCAAATGTAGGACGATGACCATTCTTCAGAGACCATGTCAAATTTAACTAGTTTCAGATAATCTGCTGTCTCACTGGTTACGTTTGGAAAGTCACACAGGCTCATATAACCATGAAAAAAAGCCCACAAAAGCAACGGCCATTGTGGCACTATTGAAACAGCGAATTATCGATAAGCCACTTTGCCTTTTCTGACAAACATTTGCTTTGTCACTGGCATCATTAGACCAACAGCTAGGCCAGTGCTGACCTTTATGTTAGCTGTACTGTCAAACAGTGGCAGTTGTTTTGGCCACGCTGTTTGAATGGGTTTAGTTTAGCGGGCTGGTTCATGTGCACACAGACTCCTTTTAGGAAAAGTTCGGAGTAACTGAGGCATGTTGCCGAGGCACCTGTGTCAGATACGGCTTTTTGGGGGGTTTCGGCTGATTTCAGCTGTGTGTGTGGTCTAGACTGACTGAACAGTTTGGCTGTAATTTTACTGAACGCCTGAAGACGTCGGTGATCTTTTGCTATTACCTCCCCCGTGCTACTCCTTTTTATTAACGAGACGAATGTTTTCTCTCACCGTGTAACAGAGCTTAAATGCTTAGAGCGATTCTTTTTTGGGGTAAATTTAGAGCTTGAACATTTCCGGGAGCAGCTGAGGACGCTGATCTGAGAGCCTCACTGACTGTGACTGTTGATTTGTAACTGTAACTTTAACCTGAGTGTTAATGGTGCCCATGTGTTTGTGATTGCTGATAAAGTGTTTGTGCCGTCATTAAATCATTAAATCGTCAGTGAAGGCAGCAATAAGAGTCATTATTCCGCTGTTGGAAAAGCCACTCTAAATATAATAAATTAATCAAACTTCGACCACCTTCCACACCATTTACCAAAAATGAAGATACAGAAAAGTCCTCAGTTGTTAACTGTTAACTAAGCTCTGAGTCAACATAAGTCTTCCAACTCCTATGAGCAGACAAAGGGAAGGTTTTTGTTGTTGTTGTTTTCTGAGAGTTGACCCTTTCGAGGTCACAATGAGGGAAGTGGTTAAGAGAGGCAAATTATGACACATTAAGTACAGCAGACGGACAAGGTCTGAGAATCGTCTCTGTTCGCATGGGATTATTCATCTGAACCTTTGAGCCTTTGAGCAGACAAAGACCGTGTATCACAGCCGGCTCCAGTTTGTCTGGCTGTGCATGGTCATTTTCTAATTTATCATTTTGCCTGTATGAATTTACATCCTCAATCTATGTGGGTTTACATTACCTTCTGTCAATGAATACAGTACAAATTATGCATTATGAGTCATCTAATAATAACAGAGAAAAACTGAAAAATTTGCTGAAAATAGGCATGGGTGATGTTTCCAAAATAAGAGGTACCTGACACCCCCGCTGATCAATGTGTGGTGTCACATTGACGTGTGGCCAGCGCCACCTTTTGGTGTGCAGAAGAATAGCGATAATTTCCCGACTTTTCCGTAGTCAGCCAACGCCCTGATGAAGGCACGCGACCACTAGTCTGGTCTTCCTGTCTGTTCAGTGTTTCGCTCTTTTTTTTGGATGTACCAAAGAAATAAAAGCATAAAAATCACGTGTTTGGTGTTCGATGGGGAAAAAAGTGTGTTGGACCATAAGAGGAGTGATTTGGAGTTTTGTTCTGACTTTCTCGGTCATTCTGGTAACGATTTATTTTAAAGACCGCTAATTACCAGGTATTAATTAGGAAATGACATGGTAATAAAATACAGTTATTGGGCTAGAAAGTACTAAATATTATAATAAATACCCTAACCTTAACCTTAACCCTCACAATTTAGTTTCTTAGTAGGTTTCCATGTACTGCCTAGATAATATCTCAGTACTTACTATATATCTTTCTAATGACTATTATCCGCTGATGAAGTCCGCTAGTAACTACTTTTATTACCATCTCATTTCCTAGTTAATACCTGGTAACTGACGGACTGTAAAATAAAGCGTTACCGCAATTTTCCATCGACAATGTCCTGAACAGATCTCGGATTCAAAGAGCACTATACTTAATCAATTTTCTCGTCTTCCTTACCAATAAGATCAAAAACCTGTTTTTGGCATTTTTAAGGACTATTCAGAAAGACACGGACGACAGAAACTAATTTAACAATTTGCTCTTGTTTTTTTTTTGTTTGTTTTTTTTTGTGTGCTTGTCCTCCGAGCAGAGAGCGACTTTCCGCCTCGTCATGAGATCTGTTCTGTAAGGAAACAAGTGCCTTAGTGTTGGAGGGGTGTTTGTGCTGGGAAGAAGAGCCGTCTGAGAAAACTGTTGTTCAGGCGTAATGAATACCTTTCCAAGAGATTTGCCCCAGTAAATGCGCTCGAGCCTACTTGGTTCTTTCTGTTGACTGGGAAACTGGACCCTTTTTCTTTGGATTTTTTCAGCCGTTTTATTTGTCTGTAATTAGGATCCCAAGCAAATAGTAACCATGGTACGCAATGTGAAAAGCAAAAAAAACCTCCAAAAAACCCTTTGCTGTCAAACTGAGCTGGTTTGGAATATTTTACATTAAATGTCCATTTTTAGTAACATTGTATATTCTTAATTCTCAAGACTCAATTTTCAGGATGCATTTAATTGCTTACATGTAGGAAATGTATTAATTTTTTCTTTACACAAGTTAAGTGTTTATACCTTTTGGAACACCCAGCTATGTAGGGTGTGACATGGGGTAGAGTTTTGTTGTATTGTTGAAGAACAAGTTCTGAAAGGCTTCTTCATTGTTTGTAGATGAGTGGCTGTTTCTAACCATCGTCCAAGTTGCTCACACACATTTCCTGCTCTCTGTTACCCGCCTTTGTTACGCAGCGTAAACCAACATTTAACCAACAGACACACACCTCTGGAAACAGCAGTTGTAAATGCATGTCTTTATGTTGTCCTTTAAAGCAGGTTTTCCAGACTGAAGCCAGTCCAGAGCCCTCTGTTGCCTTGAGGAGAAACAAGAGAGAATGGATCGTTCCCCCACAAGTTCTTGAGGAAAATGTGGATTACACCAAAAGAGAATATATCGCTCGGGTAAACTTCTTTTTGCTCTTGCACAATTGCCCAAATCTCAAGTCTTTTATTTTAGTACCACGCGCGGGTGCCTTTCTCTTCTCTTGTCTTTACATTTCAGCTTTGCATGCTTAATTATGTTAATGGACAGAAATGGAAAAAAAAAAAAAAAATTTTAGTGATTTATTTTTTCCCGCAGCGTTGTTGACAGTTGTGTATATTTTCGATTGTGTCTTGGAGTGTGACTTTTTATGTTTTGTGTGATGTGGTGTCTATTAGATTCGCTCTGATAAGGAGGACGAGGCCCTTCGCAATGTGAGGTACTCTCTGAAGGGGGTTGGTGCTGACCAAGAACCTTTTAACCTGTTTGTGGTAAACCCTGACACTGGTTACGTCCGTGTCACAGGGATGCTGGACCGAGAAGCCATCGCCCAGTACAACGTGAGTTTGACCACACCACTACTTCTTCACATAGACGATGGGGATGGTGATGATGATGATAATGATGATGATGATGATGATGGTGATGATGATGGCTGTTCTCTTTCCCTCTCAGCTTTCAGGAGTTGCTACATTCACTGATGGAAGAATAGCAGAGAATGATATTGAGCTGCGTATCAAAGTCAAGGACCAGAATGACAACCCACCTGTCTTTGACGTCATCTCCCCGGGTTCTGTCTATGAACTCAGTCCGTCCAGTAGGTCTATAACTCAAAAACTAAACTCTGACCTCTGTCTTTACCTAATCTTAACCTCAAACTCACACTCTGACCCTCCCAAATCCTTCAAATCTGACACTGATATTGTAGTCAATCACATCCTGTAGTCGGTTATATCCTATTGTTAATTACATCCTATAGTTAATTACATGTGCTTTGATGAGTGTGAACTATACAACCACCCCACCCCCCAAATATTGATGTAATCCACAATTAACATTGCAGAAGTGAAATAAAGAAGTTTTCTAATGGTGCTCTTAATGAAATCTCCAGACACCCCAGTCATGATGATTCGAGCGACAGACAGAGACGAGCCAGGAACGCCTCATAGTAAGATCCGATATGAGATTATCGAGCAGAGGCCTGCAGGAAAAATGATGTTTACAGTCACTCCAAATGGAGAGGTCCGAGTTAAGGAGGGCACTCTGGACAGAGAGGTACAGGGCCACACCACTCCACTCCCCATAACACACACACACACACACACACACACACACACACACACACACACACACAATTCAGTTTCACCAAGATTTGCATATTAAAGCATTAATGAATGCATTAATACATGTCAAAGAATTAATGGATGGGTCTAACACTGACAATCGAATGAGCTACCTTAAATTAAGAGGAGCAGAAACAGACATGTTGATACATACCTGAGTAAGGTGTCAAGGGGAGAGCTTCATTAAAAATCCTGTCATCAGACATTGAATTATCACCGCTACTTAATACCTCCCCCCCTCTCTCCCTCTTTCCCTCTTTATCTGTGTAGACACAAGACACCTACACGCTGATTGTGAGGGGGACTGATCTGGATGGGGCAGTGGGAGGTAACACAGGCACAGGGACCGTCATGATCAACATCCTCGATGTTAACGACAACGTTCCAACTCTGGAGCAAGAAACTGTAAGAGGAGGATGG
Organism: Chanos chanos; assembly: GCF_902362185.1. Taxonomy (NCBI): domain Eukaryota; kingdom Metazoa; phylum Chordata; class Actinopteri; order Gonorynchiformes; family Chanidae; genus Chanos; species Chanos chanos. Next base: position 1,763,744 of record NC_044498.1, read on the forward strand.
ATGGATGGATGGATGGATGGATGGATGGATGGATGGATGAATGGATGGATGAATGGATACTGATATATAGGAGACATGTATATGTACATATTGCTATATGGACGTATATATAGATAACTTATACCTGTACTGTCTGATAAGAAATCTCTCTCTCTCACTCTCTCTCTCTCTCTTTCTCTCTCTCTCTTTCTCTCTCTGCCTCAGTTTGAGGGCAGTATTGAGGAGAATACAAATAATGTTGAGGTGATGAGATTGAAAGCTTCAGATCTCGATGTCATGAACACGGACAACTGGACTGCCAAGTTTGACATAGTCTCAGGCAATGAGGCTGGATACTTCAGCATTAAAACTGACCCTGATACCAACGAGGGAATCCTTATGCTAAACAAGGTCTGCTCCCTTTGCCTTCAACTAAAATCCCAAGTACTCTGAATGAAGGAGACTTACAGACAGAACGTGTGTAGTGATGTATGTGACAGACACACTCGTCCGAGAGGAAGGGTGTGGCTTTCCATTTGGTGACTGGACTGCGGTGTGGATTAGACTATTGTCTCAAGGGGTTTTTTTTGTTCTTCTCTAATGTAGGCTGTGGATTATGAGGATGTCAAAGACCTGAACCTTGGGATTGCAGTAGGCAACATGGCCCCTTTCCATCCCTCTGTTTCATCAGGGGTGTCGGAAATCATTATTAAACCAGGAGGAGCTTCAGCAGGAGGTGGAGGTGGAGGTGGAGGCGGAGGTGGAGGTGGGGGAGGCAGCGGAGGAGGCAGTGGAGGAGGCAGCGGAGGAGGCAGCGGAGGAGGAACTGGAGCAGGAACTGGAGGAGGAAGTGGAAGTGGTAAAGTCTACAACGTCAACATCAAGGTAAAAGACCAACCCGAAGGCCCACGATTTAACCCGGAGGTAAAAGCTGTGCCCATATCAGAAGACGGCAACACAGTCAGTATCAATAAAGTCATCGCTAAGTACCCGGCCATTGATGGGGATACCCTCCTTCCAGCAGAAAACGTCAGGTACGCCTGTCTGGGATAAACATTTCCTTTGGGCCAGACTACTGAGCACACGCACACGAAAAATAAAAAAAAAGACTGTGATTAGTTGCTGTGATTAGTTGTGGATAAATAACAAATAACTTTACCCACATAATATTACTGAGGCATGGATCACATAGCAAAAGCTTTCACGATGTCACATGCTGAATTTGTCGATGTAATATGTTCAGTAAGACAAAACGGACACCTCTGACACTTTTGAAGTTTTCTACCTGCACAAGTATCGGCAACACAACATTTTCACTGCCGTATTACTAACTTGTGTTTGGTGTTTACCTCAGATATGCCAAAATAAAAGACCCAGATAACTGGATAACCATCGACGAGGAGACAGCAGAAATAAAACTCAACAAGCTGCCAGACAGAGAGTCCAAATTCCTCAAGAACGGAACATACTACGCTGAGGTCATTTGCATGACCCAAGGCATGTGCAGATGGGCCACGGTCCCGATTTTTTTTTTATTATTATCATTATTCCTGACATAGACAAGCAATAGTACAAGAGTCAAATTGTCTGTCTTTGTGTATTGTGGTGTTGTTCATTCTATTTGAGAGGATGTTAAGATGCTCAGGAAAAGGCAAGAGAAGGATACTCAGTATACCACTAGGGGGAGGTAGAGTTATATTTTTGAAGTAAACCTCGACGGTGACCGATGGTTAAAATGCTTAGCGTTCCTTTCATGCAGGTTCATTAACCTGCCTGTAGGGGGGCTCCAAGCATAAATTTAGTACATTCAGTTCACTTTATCACAAAAACGAAGTCAAACATTTCAGATGTTTACACAGTTGTGTTTTCACAATTCACATGACAACATGCACATTCTTTTTTGGTCCGTATTAGACCTGCCCTCCAAGACAGCAACAGGCACCATCGCCATCCAGGTGGAGGACTTTAATGATCATTGTCCTGAGCTGAAAAGTAAAACCCAGACCATGTGCACTGATCAGAACTTTGTCTACGTCACTGCGGTGGACAACGACGCTTTCCCCAACGGAGCTCCTTTCACTTTCGCCGTCGTCAAAGAGGCCTCCACCGGCGAGTGGAAGGTTGAGCGTCTCAACGGTACGATGCCCTGAGGCCAGTTTAATGAGAGTCAATAGATTAAGTTGTGTGTTGTACGCTGATGTCAAGAGAGCGATAGAAAATTGTCAGACCTGATTGTTAGATTTTTTTTTGTTTGTTTGTTTTTACGTGTACTCCATCCTAACTTAGCCATCTTTTTTGGTGTAAAGAAACGCAACAATTCACTAATCTGAAGTATAGCCACAATCTTTCTACTGCTCACACCGACATGTAAACAATTTTAAATATTCTAAGTTTCTTAACAATTTTAAATATTCTCAGTTTGCGGGTGACGACTGGATAATTGAACACATACCTCTGCCCTGATCCCCACAGTGCTGACTCATCAAGATGGCTCTGATGGGTTTATTGGGAGCAGGACGTGATAACTGTGAAGTTGGTACAGATGATAACTATGATGTCATTGTCCTAACAGACACAACAGTCATTCTGAAGTCTGCTGAGGAGATGTGGCCAGGACAGTACAAGGTGACCTTGGATGTCCGTGACCAGCAGGACAAGGCGTGCCCAGACCTTCAGGTGCTGGACATAAAAGTATGCACCTGTTCAGAGGAGCAGGTCTGTGGGAACCGCGGAGCTGAGTCCACAGGAGCAGAATTAGGCCCAGCTGGCATCGGACTGATCTTCCTGGGTCTCCTCCTGCTGCTTCGTAAGTCCCTCTGAATATTCATGGACCCAGACACAAGCACATCTTAGCAAATTCTTTTCATTTTTAATGAGTATTAATGCACAAACCATCAGAGTCATTCATACAAAGCTGCAATTAAAGACATAAAACATCAAAGTGGGATAACTTTTGCCAAATCATTTGCATCCTGATGATAAATTGAGAAAAAAGAGAGCATGTCAGTTGGAGGTTGTTGTATATACATGTGGACAAAAAGACCAAACTCAGTCAATGTCTCAGTCACGTCTCTTTGTTTTTACGACGTCTGCACAAAGAGGCAGTCAAAACAAACATCCGCAGTGTATGTCTACATACACCCCTTTAGGGAAGCTTTTCTGCTCGATTTACCACATCACGCATTCCAGCCTGTCCCTGAGGACAGTCTGCTGCTTCAGTGTACCTCAGAACTCACAACACAACAGCTCCAGACCAGAGTGTGTGGAGGCTGGCCTAACGCTGGGTTTATTTTCACCACATTAGACAGAAGTGCACTGAGACCTGAATGCTGAGGTTCACTTGATAAACAGACATTAACCTTCTTTCTGTGATGAGAGGAAAAACAGAGATTCTTTGATGTATCATATATACCTACTGATTGGTCCCGATCTTGCGTTCACAGTTCTACTTCTCCTGGCACTCTTCTGTCAGTGTGGGGGCGCTAGTGGCATGGGAGCCTTCAGCGATATTCCCTTTGAAACGAAAGAACATCTGATCTCTTACCATACGGAGGGCATTGGGGAAGACCGGGTAAGAACCAGCTCTCACCTCCCACCTGGCCAGACTGATTCGAAATGAGGAATATTAGTATTGCTGAATCTCCTTTGACCTCAGCTCCTACCTCATAGTCCAACCTAAAGACTGGACCACTTAGCAAGCGGTGTTCAATCATTTATCCGTGAGGTGCTACGGTTGAAACCTCCACTTGGCAAATTACGTAGTTTACTTTGTCTTTAGGATGGCTGATGGGAAAAAAAGAGGTGGTATTAACCTGTCATTGCTGAAATTTTAAAGTTTATTGTGAATTAGATTTAGATTTGAGACATTTCTGTAATTTTTCCAAAGACAAAAAATACTTAGAGCGTTCGTTCTTTTGGGAATGTTGACAGGAAGTGCCCATCATGGAGCCGGATCATGGCAAGTGGGGCATCGGTGGGTCGTCTTGGGTAGGAGCAGCTGACGTTAAAACATCAAATGTTGGTGTCACGTCGTCTGCGATGAACGCTATGGATATGGATGTCTGGAATTACGGTGTCGGTGGTGGCGGAGCTGTTATGGCTGCTGGTGCTGCTACTGTTGCTGCCAGTGCTGCCAGTGCAGGGATGGGAGGTGGTTCCTATCACAGGGTTGAAAGTTCCTATGATGAAATGGCCCTCTCCACAGCATTTCTAGAGGAATACTACTCAAAGGTTTGTCGTTTCTTTATCTTATCCTATGTCTGAGACCTTACCATTGACTGATACCGAACAATACCGAACACGGAATAACACCTGGATATTTATTTTTGTGTATTTCTCTCTCGCTCTGTGTGTGTGTGTGTGTGTGTGTGTGTGGAGTGCAGAAGGTGGACTCAGCAGTAGAAGATAGCCTGGCTAAAGACAGTCAGCTGGTGTATGAGTTTGAAGGTCAAGGTTCTCCCGTTGGCTCTATTGGCTGCTGCAGTCTCCTCGACATACAGGAGGACTTCCGGTTCCTTGACAATCTGGGGCCCAAGTTTGTCACCCTGGCTGAGATATGCGGTGGATCTGAAATCCACACTGAGGTCTCTGCCCTCCCACCACCGAAGCCCAACCCTGTCCCCGCCGCCGCCACGGTCTCTGTGGAAAACATCATGAACACTGTCAACAGCGTACGCAGCACCTCGATGGAGACACGCCCGAACACGGTAGTCACAGACAACGTGGTCGTGGAAAACAACCGGTCAACCCTGCACAAAGAAAACAACCTGTCAACCCTGCACAGAGAAAACAACCTGTCAACCCTGCACAAAGTGAATGGCGGCCAGACGCTCGTTCTCCAGCAGCAGCAGCCTCTGTACTACATGGTGGAGCAGCAGGTGCCCAGCGCTGTCCTGGTGGCGGAGAGGCCTCCGGTTACCCTGGGGCAGAGCATGTACGTGGTGGGTGGAGCTCCAGTACAGGGCCTTAACACAGGTCTCATCCAAACAGCAAATCTCTCCGGCTCTCAGATAATGCTCGTGGAGGGTGCGGCCCCGGCGGGACAGGTTCTCCAGGGAACGATTCAGAGGGGAGGCCTAAGTGGATCTCAGGGACTAGTTTTACTGGAGGATCAGGGCAGTCAGGTCCTGCAGGGGGCTCAGATCATACATGGCACCCTCCCCAGGACCATCGTTTCAGGCGGGGGGGCTCAGAATGTTCTGGTAGTGGAAAGTCAGGGCGGGGTCATCGCAGAGTCACAGAATGGCATTATGGGAATGAGCGGATCCACCCAGAAAGTTAGCAAAAGTCCATCCTCACAAAAGGTCGTCGTCCAGGAGAGAAAAGTTGTTACGAGCCAAAGCCAATCTACCACTCAGTGATAATGAGGGGGTAAACATAGGTTGGGAACTCTACACACAGTAACAGATAAGAACAACAGAGAAGCTATAGGTATGTATGTGTAAATACATACATACATACATATATATATATATATATATATATATATATATATATACACACTCATTGGGACATGGGTGCTTGCTATTGGAACAATATCATTTTAAAGCTTGTGTTGAATTTGAAAACATTTTAACACATTGAGGTGGTGATTAGTAAAATATTTCAGGTCTAACATCATCACTCCCCTCTCTCATATCATTTGGTTTGTGGTATCTCTGCACATGTCACACGTGTGTTGTATTAGATCCTTGTGATTTTCTGTGTATGACAATGTGTGTGATCACTAAAGACTCAGCCCTGTCAGAGTCTGTGGACAGATACAAGCCCATTACTCTCTTTTTTTTTTCTTTATTTGTCATTTTACCAAATTGTATTTACCAGCCACCATTCTGGTTTTTCACTCTTTGTTCATTGTAACGTAACATGGTTTTGCACTGAGGAGTTTTGCTTTCTCCTATTTGTTTTCTGAAAAGTGAACACTTTTTGTGTGTGTGTGTGTGTTAGGGACGGAAAGATTCACCGATTCGTATAGGTGCACTGGCATAAACGTTTACGATGCGATTGGCCCTGATTAAAAAAGTGTGCACCGCAATACAGTTTGGGATGAACTTGGGATGTATCGTGTCTAACTTCTTTGCGTCGGTAAAATCCGATTTATTTACGTATCATTATTGGTAGAGGCCCTATGCCTTTATTATTTAGAAAAGTACCCGATAATTTGTGACCAATAATATTGTATTTAGATTGATTCCTCCTCTTTGAACTGTTTCATTGGCCTCAGTGATGGAGATGCACATCCCTAGTGTGTGTGTGTGTGCGTGTGTGTGTGTGTGTGTGTGTGTGTGTGTGTGTGTGTAGTGAGGTGGTGTTTATTCTCATCTGTAATTGTCAGATGAGTACACCATTTCTTTTGATCTGTCAAAACAAATACAACTTTGCTATCACGTTTGAAAACTGCCCCCTCACTGTCTTCGGCTCTTAAGAGGAAAAGGCAGTTGCCCTAGACAAAAACAAACAAACAAAAGCAAGTAAATAAAACACGGTGGTAGGGAAACTGTAAACCCCTCTGGCCTTGAGAGCGTGTCTGATGGCTGGGCTTCTTTCTCCATGCACCGGTGAATGTACGTGTGGGACTGTTAAAACCTCTTTGTCTCTTAAGCTGAATGTGCTGGGCGGAGCTTCCTGTTCTTTTAACTCCGTTCTATACGTTGTATATGAATGCATTCTGCGTGCAGAAACATGTTAAAAGTAAGGTGATCCTGGGTGTGGTTTCTTCTCTTGTATTTTCTTTCAGTTCCAGGAATTTGTTCATACAAGTTTCCCCAGAACTACCGCAGGGCACATAGAAAAATAATTACGCTTTTAATGAGTCTAGGACAGGTGACAAAAGCATTATTGATCGTAATTGCTCAGAGAAATGGAATGTTCTTCTTGTTCTTCATGGGAGCAGGTTCTTACGCACTGCCACATTTCGTCGTGGTGTTTGCTACTTCTCAACAAACAGTTGCACATTTTCTTTTATGTGACTCCTTCAAAAGGTTTTTTTTAATTATTATTATTAAATCTTGGGACTTTTGGCACAGTTGACAGACATGAGATGAAAAGTCAAGAGAACATGTTTGGGGAACGGAACTAAATGTACAATGACACAGATGTCATATTTTTCCTGATGGTTTTCACCGTCTTCATGTTTTAAATGTAATGCTTTGTAGATTTTTTTTTCAGTGGAAACAATCATTATGACTGTTATGTAGGGGTTGTCACAGAACCATATTTTTTTCTTCAATTAAATTTAATTGTTGTTACCAATGTATTTCCATTTGGTTGCACAATAAACAATAAACGAACTTTACAAAAATCAAGCTGGGAAGTGTGGAGTTTTACCCGCCGCATGCATAAACCCAGTCCGGACTGGGTGGCAGACGTTCGTTAGGTCATATTTGGATGTTGATGTTCCAGATGAGACTCTGCTTTCAGCAGAACTCTTTCCAGGCTCTGTACTGTGCACTGAGGATCATCTCTATAAACATGTTGATAGAGTGTAAAATCTAAGTCTGATTACCCCTATCCACAAACACACACAAAGTTTATCAGAAAATTATTCATTTATAATTCAAAGTACACTGTAAAAGATTGTCATGTAGATTAACAGTAGACTACTGGCAGCAGGATAGCCAGTGCAATATTGGGTTTTTTTTTATATTAACAATGGAATTTCACCATAATCCCAACTACATTGCCATGTAATCATTTTTGTAAATAGAGTAATACTGGCAATACTGGCAGTATTGATGACAGCCAATTACTATGAATTCAGCTCTGCCTTCACTGTAAGCTTGATTAGCAATGTTAATGTGATATTCTATACAACATATAGATGCTGAATTATTTAGTTAACTAAAATGCAGCAGTAAGAACATTCTATGGAAAAGAAGGGACTTAGAAAATATAAGTTCAGTTGGTGCATGGGGGAGTGATGCATCTTGCCACTGTGAGTATCGCAGAAATCAACCTCTCCTACAAAATAATTATAAAAAAGTTAACATTACTGCTGTACTCTCCAGTCACAGTATGGAAAGTTCAGATGACTGCTGCAACATACACCCAGACAAACAATTCATTGAATGACTGCATTGTAACCCTGTCAACGTGCTCCACCTGAATGAATGAAATGAGATTTGTTTGTACTAACTAAACACTTCCAGAGAAACCAAGAAAGAATTTAAAAAATTCTTATTATGGTAGAATAAGAAATGAACACGTAATGAACACAATGTTAAGACTAATGTGACTATGTCTACAGCTAGTAATGAAATATTTCCCATTAGTGTACCATGTAGTCACACTCACGTAGCTCATTTCAGCCTACAGTAAGACAGATCATATTTCGTAGCAGTTTAGTTTCTATTCAACTGACTCCTACCTCCAACATGATCACTGTTAGCCCAGTAACACTAGGCTTGATCAATATCAGATTGCTTTAACATCAGGCATTGCTGGTTAGCGACCTGATCAGTGATCTTAGCCTACTAGGGCAGCAAAGAAAGGTGGGGGTGTAGCTCTAATCTATAATACTAAATATATAATACTATAATACTAAATCACTAAATCACACTAAATCTCCTAACACCCTTAGTTTTCCTCATTTTGCCTCCTTTGAGCTGCTCTCCGTGAAGTAATCCTGCACTACCTCATCTTTTCTCACAGTAGTGCTCTATCGTCCCCCGGGGCCCTATAGTCAATTTCTAGATGAGTTTTCTGAATTTATCTCTGTTATTCTAACTAGAGTGGATAAAATCCTTGGGGACTTTAATATCCATATAAATAACAGTTCTGATTTTCGTAATAAAGCTTTTACAGCTATCATAGACACTTTTGGCTTTAACCAATATGTCCACGAACCAACTCATTCCAATGGCAACACTTTAGATCTTAGTCTAGAATAGATATCTCTCACGCTGTCATCTCTCCTTACTCCGCTGCCCTCTCAGACCATTTTCTTATTACTTTCCAAGTAACTCTTCCGTCCACGCCAGTTGTCTCTACCGCGGTTCGTAGCTGCCGTCGCGTTAATGCTTCCACCACTGCTGTGCTCGCTGATCTGCTTCCTACTGCTCTCAACTCTTTCAATGATCAGCAAAGATCTTTGAACGACTTGACGGACAGCATAAATTCTACCCTCCGTAATGTGCTAGATATGATAGCACCATTAACTATTAAAAATATCACCCAATGCCTTGGTTTAATAATGAAACCGGGTGTGGAACGAAACTGGCAGGCAATCAAACTAGAGATTTTCCACCTCGCCTGGCACAGCTGCCTGACAGATTATAAACGCGCTCTCCACACAGCCAAATTCGCATATACCCCCAGGTTCCTTTTTGACACAGTATCTAAACTTACCCAGAATCAATCCCCTCAACCTAGCCCTTTTACTGCAAATGGTTTTGTTGAATTTTTCTCGCAAAATAGAATTAATTTGTCGTAATATTCAAATTAATTTATCAAATCAGCCTGCCTGCACGCTCTCCGTCAATGCGCCTGAGATTAATCATGATGTGCACCCTTTCACTCAGTTTAACCCGATCTCTCTAGACGCACTGTCCAAACTGGTGCACTCTGCCTCTTGTCCCCTTGATCCCCTACCTGCTACAGTTTACATAGAGCTTTTCTCGGTTCTCGGCCCAACAATGTTAAATCTTCTAGATAAATCACATAAATCTGGTGTTTTACCCTCCTCTTTTGAAACAGCCGTGATCAGGCCTTTACTTAAAAAAACAAACCTTGACCCTGAAGCCTTAAATAATTGTAGCCCGATCTCTAATCTCCAATTTCTTTCAAAAACACTTGAAAAAATTGTAGCTGCTAAGCTGATAGCCCATATGTCCTCTAACAGTCTGTTTGAAATATTTCAGTCAGTCTTCAGGTGTTTTCACTCTACTGAAACTGCACTTACTAGAGTAACTAATGATCATTTATTAGCCATGGATGCTGGTGCTACTTCTGTTTTTATTCTGCTTGATCTGAGTGCAGCATTTGACACTAAACACTATACTGTTGAAGCGCCTGCTAAACCAAATTGGCATTCGTGGCCTGCCGCTCTCTTGGTTTAAATCTTATCTCTCTGAGAGAAAGCAGTGTGTCCACTACAATAATGTGATCCCTGAATAATGTGAGCTTAACTGTGGTGTTCCTCAGGGATCAAGTCTTGGCCCTCTTCTATTTTCTACATGCTCACTTTGGGTGACATTATTCGTAGTTACAACATTAACTTCCATTGTTATGCTGACGATACTCAGATTTTCTTACATATCCAGCACAATGACCGCTCTGAATAGGCTAACCTTATGGCGTATCTTTGTGCTATTAAGGCTTGGATGTCTTCAAATTTCCTGATGCTTAACACAGGCAAGACTGAAATGCTTGTCATTGGTCCCCCTACATATAAGCATCAGCTAAAAACCTTGGTGTGATTTTTGACTCGAGTCTTTCGCTAGTCACTCATATCAAGAACACAACCAAAACTGCCTTTTATCACCTCCGTAACATTGCTAAAATTAAGCCCTTTCTAAGTATGGCTGATGCAGAAACCATTGTTCACGCATTCGTCACGTCTCGCCTCAATTACTGGAATGTTCTTTACTCTGGCCTGCCTGCCTCTAGTATCAATAGTCTTCAGCTGGTCCAGAATGCTGCTGCCAGAATCCTGACCAGAACGAGGAAGTCTGACCACATTTCACCTGTCCTGGCTTCCCTTCACTGGCTCCCAATTCATGCAAGGGCAGATTTTAAGGTCCTCTTATTAACATATAAAATTTTACATGGGCTTGCGCCTTCCTACCTGTCTGACTTAATTACACCCTTGCACCCTGTGCTCTCAAGATTCTGGACCATTAGTCATTCCAAGAATTAAAAAGAAGTCCGCTGGCAACCGAGCCTTTTCCTACCGCTCTCCCTTCCTCTGGAATGGTTTACCTACAGAAGTTGGGAGGCAAACTCTCTCCATACCTTTAAAACCAGACTAAAGGCTTATCTATTTTCTCGAACCTATGCATAATATAATTTTGATCTCACTTGGTTATAGACATGTAAACCCTTTGAGATTATAAATAGTGATACTGGGCTCTAAATACATTTATATTATTATTCTTGTTATTATTAGTATTATTATTATTATTATTATTATAAGAGTCAGCAGTGTCCTGACTACTTACTAGAGTCTTGTTAAGCTCTGTCTGGGCTGTGTTGGGGCACATAAGCTGAGGGCAGAGGAAACATAACACAATACATTTATATAACACTGCCTGGCCAAAAAAAAGTCACACACACTAATATTTCGTTGGACCGGCTTTAGCTTTGATCATAGCACGCATTGACAGCGGCATTGTTTCAACAACCTTATGCAACATAATAACATTTATTTCCCTCCAGGGTGTCATTAATTTTTGGCTGAGATCTTGTTGACGTCGGGAGAATCTAACCACTCCGTAAAGTCTTCTCCAGCACATCCCAAAGATTTTCAACGGGAATAAGGTCAGGACCAATTCATACGTAAAAATGATTCCTCGTGCTCCAAGAACCACTCTTACACTTGACTAGACTTGACTGACCTGACCTGACCTGACCTGACTAGACTTGACTTGACTTTCACAGCCTGAGCCTGGTAAATCTTGGCATTGTCGTCCTGGAATATGCATCAGGGAGGAAAGAATCCATTTATGGGATAATCTGGTGATTCAGTATATTCAGGTGCTCAGCTGACTTCATTTTATCTCCACATAATGTTGCTGGGCCTGGGCCTGACCACCTGAAGCAACCCCACATCATTACACTGCCTCCAGAGGCTCCGAGCGGCTGGGCAGCGTATACAAACATATCTCTATTTTGGTAATAAAACACATGCCTCTGTTAAGTTGTTTGAGTGTAGCTTAGTTACGTTACTGATCAGTCGGAGTTTGTTTAAAGATGACGATATTAAGCAAGCATTGCCAGACAGATCAAATTTATTTCAACTTGCTGTATGATTTGCTCATACAGTGCAGGATTTAGATGGATAATCCTCGAAAAGAAAGTCCAGAGTTGGCTTCATGACTTCCTGCTCAGTGTGTCTCTGCTAGAAGTACAGTAGCGTTCTGTATTCACGGGGCCTCTCTGTAGCAGACTCTGTCATCACCTCCATAATGCAGCACAATTCACAGTATACTGCAGTATTTTACGGGAAACAGCAAGCTGCCCAGAAACATCGCCCAGAATGCATTGTTTTCTACAGTATAATACCGATTTAATGGGAAACTGTATGTTACTGTCAGAATTTGGCTGTTTTCTTAAAGCATTTTGTTACAGTGTAATCCTTCAGGAGACATGAGTGTACACATTAGTGAATGTTTGATTCATTAGTCATAGTTGTTCAAAACCCTTCTATGGAAAAGATGTAATATGAGTATGAATTTACCCAAAACAGAAACACTTAAACCACCTGACCTGTGTGTGTGTATGTGTGTGTGTGTGTGTATGTGTGATTACCTAAGACAACCCCCTGTTTTTTCCAGTCCTCTCTCCGTAACCTCTTTTCCCCCCTCACTGTTTTCAGTCACCTTAACTGTAGGGTGTGTTTTACTGTGGTTTGACAGACAAAAGGCATGTAGCAATGACCTTAAGAATGTGGCTTTTCATTCTTGACTTCCCTAAAGACATCACATCATGTAAATGTCAACAAGATGGCCTCTTGACTCCGAACCACATTTCTCACACATTCATTTGGTGTGTGTGTGTGTGTGTGTGTGTGTGTGTGTGTGTGTGTGTGTGGGTTTTCCTCTTTTCAGCACTGGTTAGGAGGAGCAAGAATGAACTTGTAAGGTGAGCAGACATGATGTGCAGTTAATAAATGATTTAAAAAGAAAAGAAAAGAAAAGAAAAGAAAAGAAAAGATTAAAAAAAAACATACTTATGTCACCGAGAATAAGCTTAGTCAGATATTCTGTATTTATATACTGTGTTCACACTGACAATGACACAACAATGAATTTGTTCATGGATTTAGATCTGATAAAAAAATGGTATAAAACGCTAGTTCAAAATGAAAACAAAACATAACAGAAATCAAACACAACAGATGAATATCTCCAAACCAGTGATGAATGTTCGGATCTTGTGGCACCTAGGGACAAAAGAAGAATGACTATGACTTTGTGCTGGAGTTTAAAAACCCAACTCTTCAGTCCCTGTGAGAGGGTGTGGCCATTTCAGAATACAGGAGCATTTTCAGTAAACAACATTTGCATTAAGGGATAGACTGGATCAATACAAATGGCTTCATAATACTTAGCCTATATCAGATCCAGGGACTTCTTTGAGATGCCAGTCTATACCATTACAGTCCAACTGACTAATCAACAAAAACAATAACAAACAAAAACAATATATGATGATAGTTTACTTTCACTTTCTCCAACAATAAAAGCCTCCGAGATGTAGAAAAATAAAGACTGAACGACAACTCGTCAGAACATATCAGTGACTCTACCACTTAGACATCTGGTTCTATCCCACATTCCATACATTTACCATTTGCCACAAACAGTTTCCAAATGGCCGCCCCGTGGGAAATGCCGCCATTATGAAGTGCACAACAACAAGATTTGGTTGAGACTGAATCACAATACAGTGCATTCAATTCTACGGAGGTTTTTTGTAGCTGTTCTGTTTCACACCTATCCCTGATGCTGAATTCAGACTTTTAATCACTGTTCCTTTTTTCTGATTTAGTTTTTCCCCCTTAGACATTTTTGCAGTGTTTATGACTGAGTCAACTCAAAATCAGGCTCCAACCAAGTGGCCTCTTTTTTCCCCTTTTTTTTACCTTCTAGAATTTCCGCTACTTCAGAAACTTGTAAGTGAAGTTACTGAATGTCAGACCTCCTTTTTTACCTGACATATAGCAGTGATTTGTATTCAACTTAATATGACTCACGCATGTTGCTCTTTTTGCTATGGAAATTGAATTACAGTAAAAAATCAAGCCCTTGTTAGATGCTGTGATACCAAGACTGTTGTTGACTAGGCGTACCACATCATGTTATATTATGTCCTTTTCAGATAATTCCCCCAGGGCAATGATTCATAGAGGAGAACATGTATTGTCTCAGAATTTTTCCAGCAACATGATAATAAGTTCACTTGATTTGCATCTTTAGTGCAGTTGCCCCAAGTGCAACCCAACAGAGCATGTCTGGGCTGAGATGAGGTTGTTCACGTGGACACATCAGGTGAACAAGAATATTCCGATATGCAGTATCAGCATGGACCAACATCCCTTAGGAATATTTCTCACACTTTATAGAATCTGAGCCCCAAAGCATTCAGGATGTTCTGGAAGATAAGGGAAGTTCTGACCCAGCATGAGTGGACCGAATATAGTGAATAGATAGATAGATAGATAGATAGATAGATAGATAGATAGATAGATAGATAGATAGATAGATAGATAGATATAGAGAGAGTATATACATAGAGAGAAAGAGAAAGTCCGTTTAAGTGACGGAGCACATCCATATGTTTTTAAATGCAGTTATAGAATGAATGTCAGTGCACTAAAACATATAGAGTGTAAGAGGGCTGTAGTGGTAATAAGGCAATCGAATTGGAACCTGAAAAGTGCAGTAGATTAATATAGATTATAAATTGAACAGTGGTCTATGACCATGTTCCCAGATTAAAGAGTATTAACAAAGATGGTCTGACACAAAGACCATGGGGTGGATGATTGGGTGACTTTTACTCACACATATAAATGAACACAGATTGACTCATAGAACCAGTGCTGCATGAAAGTTCAAATCCTGATGACACAGAGCAGAAATTGCTCAGATCCCAGAGCAAAGTGTCCACTGTCAGTGGAAAGTGTGAACTTTATTCCCCCACACCCTCAACCCCCCCTTCCTAGACTGCATCTGTTATCTAACTCTACATTCTGAATCACTCAAACTGGATCAAATCAGGCTCAAATACATAGAAAAAAATGTCTAAAATTTCAAAGTTGCAATATTAATGTTGAAAAATCATATTCACGTCCATCTATCAGATGATTATACTATAAGATTAATTATAACCATAAAATGAGTTACACTATAAGTTTAATTATATTCGCATTCATCTATGAGACGATCGTTTTGTCGTCACGAACAGAAAAATGAACTGACAGATGGAGGAGACATTTTTTCGCCCTTCAGTGACGAATTTCGGTGACTTAGTGTTTCTGTTCTTGTGATATATTTGCATTCCTCCATCACCTATCTGATGTGAAAGTCATCAATGTATAGAAGACCTAAAAACCTGTTTAAAAAAGCGTACAAACCTTCTGCCAATTCCCCAAGTATCATTCTGATGTGTACGTGTACATGTGGCTCTCTCTGGCAGGCAGGTGAGGTGTCACATTGGAGTTTTGGCTCATATTGTATCATTCTGTCTAACATAGCCGTTCAGCAGGAAACTTCACACAATCTTATCTATGGGTAGTGCACTTCTCAGCCATCAAATTACAAATTATGACACTTGACCTATATATGTGTGTATGTGTGTGTATGTATATATATATAGATCTTTTTTTTTTTTTATACTATCCCAAGAATTTTGTTTGTTCAACTCTAATATGCAAATTAGATGTCTATATGTATTTTGCATAAGGTGATGTGACAATCTCCGCCCCCAGGCACATCTCAGGGGGAGCGTGATACCTGTAATCACGAGATCAAATGTTGTTTTGGATGTATCTCTACTGGCCAACGCAATCTGAAAATCTGACCACGGCGACAGATTCCAGCTACCCCTTTTCAAAATAATGTATCAGCAAGGCCACCAAAAAATGTTCATTCTTGTGTCGCCATATTTCAGAAAAATGAGAAATATAAAGCACCGCCGTATGTCGAACGAAGTTAAAAACAAACAAACAAACAAACAAACAAACATCTTGACAATTTGGATTTATTAAAAAAAATTATGGTTAAATATTAATATGCCATCTCTGGTGGTGCACTTTGACAAAGACATGTTTAAAGTAGTGAAATTGATTGTGACTTTGATGATAATTTAACACTAGAATTGGTTGATGACACCGAAATCTAACTGTGAAAGTGATTCATTTATTACAAAAAGTAATCCATCAGGAGACATGAGTGTACACATTAGTGAATGTTTGATCCATTGGTCCTAGTTGTTGAGAACCCTTCTATGGAAAAGATGTAATATGAATAAGAATTTGCGTCGCCGCCCCCCCTCCAACCCAAAACACCAAAACACAGGTCACAAATGTGACCTAAAACAAACACGCTTAATCCACCTGACCCGTGTGCTCTGTATGTGTGTGTGTGTGTGTGTGTGCGCGCGCGCATACATTCGAGCATGCCCATATTTGTGTGTGCATGAACATGACTACAAAGAAACAACCCATTGTTTTCCCAGTCCTCTCTCCGTAACCTCTTTTCCCCCCTGACTGTTCTCAGGCAGCCACCTTAACTGCAGGGTGTGTTGTATTGTGGTTTGGCATACACATGGGGCTTAAAATACTTGAGAGGTACAAGTAAGCAAACTAACTGTCCTAAACCTGGGTGTGAGTGTAAGACCACACCCCTGACAGAAAACCAACAGCATATAGCACTCACTTCAAGAATCCGCTCTTTCATTTCTGACTTCTCCAAAGACACCACAGTTTTCAGATGTCAGAAAAAAGCGTCTCGACAGCAGACCACTTTTGACACACACATTTTCTTGCTCTGTGTGCATGTCAGCTCAGAAGAGGAGGATGTCTCTCTCCAGGCTGCTACACCTGACTGCACTACTTTGCTTTTCTGCTGCTGTAAGTAAATGCCACACTTTGGTACCTGCCAAAGGCAATGAACCATATTAAGTGTGTGTTTGGTCCATTCCAAAGGCAATGAGCTGTACTAACTGTGTGTTGTCTCTGTCTAAAACATGTTTGTGCTGTTCTTGCCATGTCTTGTGTAAATATTCTTTCTCGTCTTTTTAAATTCACCATCAAATAGATCTGCATGATTTTACTGTCTGTGCAGGTGAAATGGTTTCAGTTTAAAATCAGTCAAGCTTTTACCAAGCACTGTGCTGAGCTCTGCTTTAGAAAGAGATGAACTATCTGGATTGTAGATTATCCAGTGCCTACCAAAATGAAAAGTAAATGTTTATATTTTATGATATACCAATATTTTCCTGAATAGGAAAGATGGGAATTGGTTTCTCTCCTCTTGTCACTGGCTAGGTGGAGGAGTTAGAATGAATTTGTAGGGGGGAAACGTAACAACGCAACAAAATGAAAGCCAACAAAAAAGAGGAGATGCTAAAAAACAAAAAACCAAACGCCTTTAGGTAATCTGTGTGAAGGAAAAAAAAGAGGACAGAGTCCAATAATGTAAATTCATATATGCTGTGTTCACACCGATGATGACACAACAATGAATTTGTTGATGGATTCAGATCGTTTAAACCTAGTATAAAGTGCTGCTTTTAACATGGAACGCTGGTATGTTTTTATTTAAGGATGACTGGTTTTGGATGAGGTAGAGTGTTGTATTTAAGGTAGACTGTTTGGAGTTTTAATCAAAACACATCAAGACAAAATAATAAAAACGCAAAACAAAACATGAATATCTCAAAACCAGTAATGAATGTTCAGAAAAGGTAGGACTTTGTGCTGGAACTTATAAAACTGGCCCAAGGTTAATGACCATCTCAGAATACAGGAGCATTTTCAATAAACATTTGCATTAAGGGATAGACTGGATCAATACAAATGGCTTCATAATACTTAGCCTATATCAGATCCAGGGACTTCTTTGAGATGCCAGTCTGTACCATTACAGTCCAACTGACTAATCAACAAAAACAATAACGAACAAAAACAATATGATGGTTTACTTTCACTTTCTCCAACAATAAAAGCCTCCGAGATGTAGAAAAATAAAGACTAAACGACAACTCCTCAGAACATATCAGTGAGTCTACCACTTAGACGTCTGGTTCTATGCCACATTCCATACATTTACCATTTGCCACAAACAGTTTCCAAATGGCCGCCCCGTTGGAAATGCCGCCATTATGAAGCGCACAACAACAAGATTTGGTTGGGACTGAATCACAATACAGTGCATTCAATTCTACGGAGGTTTTTTGTCGCTGTTCTGTTTCACACCTATCCCTGATGCTGAATTCAGACTTTTCATCACTGTTCCTTTTTTCTGATTTAGTTTTTTCCTCGTTAGACATTTTTGCAGTGTTTATGACTGAGTCAACTCAAAATCAGGCTCCAACCAAGTGGCCTCTTTTTTCCCCTTTTTTTTACCTTCTAGAATTTCCGCTACTTCAGAAACTTGTAAGTGAAGTTACTGAATGTCAGACCTCCTTTTTTACCTGACATATAGCAGTGATTTGTATTCAACTTAATATGACTCACGCATGTTGCTCTTTTTGCTATGGAAATTGAGTTACAGTAAAAAATCAAGCCCTTGTTAGATGCTGTGATACCAAGACTGTTGTTGACTAGGCGTACCACATCGTGTTATATTATGTCCTTTTCAGATAATTCCCCCAGGGCAATGATTCATAGAGGAAAACATGTATTGTCTCAGAATTTTTCCAGCAACATGATAATAAGTTTACTTGATTTGTATCTTTAGTGCATTTGGCCCAAGTGCAACCCAACAGAGCATGTTTGGGCTGAGATGAGGTTGTTCACGTGGACACATCAGGTAAACAAGAATATTCCGATATGCAGTATCAGCATGGACCAACATCCCTTAGGAATATTTCTCACACTTTATAGAATCTGAGCCCCAGAGCATTCAGGATGTTCTGGAAGATAAGGGAAGTACTGACCCAGCACTAGACGAGTGGACTGAATATAGTGGCCTCTTAGGGTGTGTGTGTTTGTGCATGTGTGTATACATATATATATATATATATATATATATATATATATATATATATATATATATATATATATACACACACACACACACATATACGTGCGCGCGCACACACACACACATATATATATAGTGTGTGTGTGTGTGTGTGTGTGTGAGTGTGTGTGTATATATATATATATTGTGTGTGTATGTATATATATTAGTGCTCGGCGGAATGACCAGAAATTTGTATCATAGTATTTTTTAAGATTCTGGCGGTTTTGTGATATCACAGTGTATTTATTTATTTTTGCATGGCTGGGCGTTAAATATTTTGTAGTGGCTTATTCTACTGTCAGGAGTACACAGAGTATAAAAACATTTTAATTTCATTATGTATATAATGAAGGCTTTGATTACTACAGGCTTGGCGCCAAACTGCAACATAGTAAAAATACAACTTCAAAATAAATAGAAATGCCAACAATTTTAACATTGCTTCCTTTTTAAAACAAACTATTTTAAGATAGCTCTATAAACACTGTAAACTGACCTAAAATAGTCAAAGTGTTTCGGTCCACAGTAACCCGGGTAAATCTGAAAAAATTATTTATCCGTATAGCCCTTCCGTCCACACGAAAGCAGTGTTTTCCGCCACCGAAAACGATATTTTTCGAAAACGCGGCGTTCTGTTGTAATGTGGACAGGGAAAACGGAGAGTGTCAGAAACATGAGGTACGATTGCCATGGCACTGGCGAAAGTTCGAGACATCAAAACAAACATGAGGAGCTAAATGCAGCCAATGCTGCTCTGTAATCGTTTCAGCGTTCTCTGTGGCTGTTTGGAAAACAGTACGAAAACGATAATGTGTATGGAGAAACGTTTTTACATAAAATCTGTGTTTTTTGGATTTACCAGGCTACATGTGGACGAGTCTTTTGTCTGCGTCGGATTTTTTAAAACCTGGGCACAAGTTCTTCTGGTGCATCTCCGGTCTCACTTCTTTCATCCTCCATCTCTGTTTTCTGTTCTTTAATCTACCGTAACGACGGTGCCACTCCCAGTGGTTAACAGACTTGTCATATTACCTGGCTAGCTAGCAAACTGTACCCAGTATGCCGTTCGGAGGTGTAATTTTGTAGACGTACAATTATTACTGTTACAAATTGTTTATATGTCAGAAATGGTTGTGTGCCATGGTATTTTGCCCTATTAAAGAGAGTAAGTAGTGGGCAAATAATTGTTTTGTTATAAAGTTATAACCATTGGTAAGAAGGATGCACACAGTTAATGGCGGTCCCCTCTCAACACCTTTCTGCTCCGTAGTGATCAGTACGATGTAAATTGATGTACATGGAAGCGTTATAGTTATCTTATCCTGTAAACGACGACATGGCTGTGTGTGTGTGTGTGTGTGTGTGTGAGAGATTCCATATCAAATCAGATAAGGCTGTTGCAGCACCGTCTCAGTATTTGTTCAGACCTTGTCTATATCATTAATGGGTCCCAAAACCAAGGCCTGTAAAATATTTCTGTTCAAATTCTGTTTTCATATTTTTTCAGCCCTTGATATTATTGTGTTTTTATAGCCACAAAAACGCCTTAGGGATGCATGAAAAAATAATTAATCCCATGGTGTGATTAAAAAGAATGAATCATAACGCTTTTTTCTTGATAACTGGAATCCCTATGTTCCATTAGTCACTGATTCATGGAGATACTGAAGCAAAAACAAATTAATCCTGAAATGGACGTGTTTCTGACATAGGTACAATATCTGTCAAATCTGTGTCTATTTTTGTATGAAGGAAAAACAGAAGGACATTGGCATTTTGTGCACCAAATGACCATACATTAAGCTATTTCCACATACATTTTCATGTTCCTACCACCTACATCACAGACCATTATGGTCCTATGAAAATGACTGAAAAATGCTACCATCTTGTTTTATTCTTAATAACTTCATGTCCATTAGTGGTAGAGACCTCAAATATTTGCACAAAATTGAGAAAAATAATGAAAAGACAGAATGATTGATACCATTTGTGTGCAAAAAATGGGTTTATAATACCCTCAATATTACCCTTGTTTGGGAATTTAGCATGTTTTTTCCAAAACTAGGGTCTTATAGAAAATTAATATGCATGCAGTACAAACTTTTAATGGTTCAGTCAGACTGAGAACATGTTTGTCTTCCATCCTACAAAGTTTGGTGAGGCTGGAAATGATACTTTTCAAGATATTAATGCCCAAACGTGGCCTCCCAGATAAGGCGTTTTTGAGAATGTAAAAATGAAAAAAATATTAAGGGCCAAAAAAGTATTTAAAAATTGGAATTGAAGAAAATATTTTAATATTTCACAGGACTTAGTTTTGGGACCCAAACATTATATAGACGAACTCTGAAAACGGTGCTGCCACCACCACTTTCCTGGATTCTGTCTGATTTCACACAGAATGACCCATATGTAGCCTACATACATACACACACACACACACACACACATATATATACACACATACATACATACACACACACACACACACACACACACACACACACACACACACATATATATATATATATATATATATATATACACACATACATACACACACACACACACATATATATATATATATATATACACACACACACATATATATATATACTTTTTTTTTTTTTTTTTTTTTAGATGAAGTCTGTTTAAGCAGACTGTATGAGATTTTGAAACAATATTTTCTTAAGGATTCTGGAGTGACGGAGCACATCCATATGTTTTTAAATGCAGTTATAGAATGTCAGTGCACTAAAACATATAGAGTGTAAGAGGATTGTGGAATTAAGGCAATCGAATGGGAACCTGAAAAGTGCAGTAGATTATTATAAGTTGAACAGTGGTCTAAGAGTATTAACAAAGATGGTCTGACACATCTTTGACCATGGGGTGGATGATTGGGTGACTTTTACTCACACATATAAATGAACACAGATTGACTCATAGAACCAGTGCTGCATGAAAATTCAAATCCTGATGACACAGAGCAGAAATTGCTCAGATCCCAGAGCAAAGTGTCCACTGTCAGTGGAAAGTGTGAACTTTATTCCCCCACACCCTCAACCCCCCCTTCCTAGACTGAATCTGTTATCTAACTCTACATTCTGAATCACTCAAACTGGATCAAATGCATGGAAGAAAACATGTCTACAATGTTAAAGTTGCAATATTAATGGTTCACTGCTGGAAATTCTATTCACATTCCATCTTTGAGATTAGTTGTGCTTTAAGATTCATTCTTTTTAATTACACAGTGGGATTAATTATTTTCTCATGCATAAGATGAACAGACAGACGAGCAGACAAAGAGCAGACATTAGTGTATAAAAGTTATGTAAAATCTTCAAAAGTCACTCTGATGCATGGCTGAAAATGTTTTTGTCGCGAGGTAGGTGCAGTTTCAAATCCTGTTTTGCGGAGTACTGTTCACAATACACTTTCACTTTATCTCTATAGTATATGTTTTCAGTCTCTGGGCGTGAAAACATATAGCTTACCGTAAAATAAGAATTTCCAGGGGAACGTCCCACTAAATTTGAATGCACTTCTCTGGAACTCAGACATGTGTCTGAACAGGTATATGGTATTCCCGTTTTCGTCACACTCTAAAATGCAAATCAGGGGGTATGCAAATCAGATGCATGTATGTATGAGTGTGGTCGTACTCTACCTCAGACACGTTTTATGGGGAAACTGATACCTTTAATCCCAGCTTTGTTTTTGATGTTTTTCTACAAGTCACGCTATGTAAAAATTCAACAACAACGACAAATTTCAGCTTCTCCCTTGAAAAAAGAAGCATCAGCATTGTCTGTTTAAATAGTTCGCTCACGAGTCCGTGAGTCACCGGGCTTCACCAAAATGAGAAATAGCGCAACAGGAGTTTTAGCAAAGCAAAAATTCGAAATATCTAAAGCATATGAGTCAACAGTATCACTCCCACATGCCTGTCCTCTGCGTTAAATTTTCAGATTCAGTGTCCGGGGAATGTTTGGATGCTTCAGCTGCTGAAATGTCTTGTACAGTAAAATAAATGGAATGTAGAGCGGGTGCATATCGCTAAGTCAAGACTAAAAAGAGTTATTAATAATTAATCATTTGTTTTGGTCTCATGTTGTCCTGAAAATATGACACTCAGGTCTTGTCAGACGAAGTGCAACGTGGAAGACATGCCAAAATACAGCGGCACAAAAGAGCGTGGGTCCCGCCAGCGAGAACGCTTACGGAAAATGTGGACTACACTAAAGCGCCGTACGTTGCCAAGGTACGAACTCTTACAAAATACAGAGCGCTCTGTGGAACAGACCTCACTCTCCAGTCGTTGGTTTTGTTTTGGCGCATACAAACAAACTGTCACTCAGAAATCACTCTTCCTTCAACAGTGTTTACTGAATTACATTATCAAACAGCCAAGACACAGACTGTGAGTCTGTGAGCAGAGACACCAACGGTGCCATAGTTAATAAAATCACGCTGTAACAGCAGTTAAATGGGCGAACGTTCCACTTGTTAGAATTATCCATGGAGTCTTGCTTCCTCTCATTAGAATGATCGTTCCCAATGTTAAACTCAACAGATCCGCTCAGATAAGGACACAGGGCTGCGCTACACCTTGAAGGGACCCGGGGCTAACCAGGAACCAGTGAACCTGTTTGTCGTGGAACCATCTACAGGACTTGTCCGTATCACTGGAATCCTTGATCGAGAGAAAAAGGAGAAATACGTAGTTCGTATACAACATTCTCTGTTCTCTGAACCTATCCCCCTCCCCGCCCCTCTCTCTCTCTCTCACACACACACACACACACACACACACACACGAGGAATATGTGTTCCACTGTTTCTAGACCAGAACAAGTTTGTATTTTTATCGTAGTGGGTAATTTTTATTAACTACTACTTTACTGTAACCAAAGAATAATAACCTAACTATAACCCTAACCCTAACATTAATCAAAGGAATATTTTGACATTTTGTTTTACCAATAAAAACATCTTATAGGAAAACAAAAACATTTAAAGCTGTTGGTACCCCTCAACTGAAACCCCCCTAAAACCATGACTTACCATATTTAAATCTTCATGGGGACAGGTGGTCCACACGACATCACAAAAAGAAATGGTGCGCATGCATATGCTCACACACACACACACACACACACACTCACACACACACACACACACACACACACACACACACACTCATACACACACACACACACACACACACACATACACACACACACACACACACACACTCACACACACACACACACACACACACACTCACACACACACACAATCACACACACACACACACACACACACACACTCACACACACACACACACTCACACACACACACACACACACACACACACACACTCACACACACACACACACACACTCACACACACACACACACACACACTCACACACACACACACACACACACGCACTCACACACACACACACACACACACACACACTCACACACACACACACACACACACACACTCACACACACACACACTCACACACACACACACACACACACACACACTCACACACACACACACTCACACACACACACACACACACAGAGAGAGAGAGAGGGAGGGGGGGGGGTCATTTTCAAAAATGTGAGCATAAAAATAATTTCAAGATATTCAATGCAAATTGTTGTCAAACATTCAGGGTTTTTTTGTTTGTTTGTTTGGGGTTTTTGCAGCTGACAGGTATTGCATGGTACAAGAATGGTTCCATAGCTGAAGAAGACATTAGCTTTTCTATTGAGGTGGAGGACCAAAATGACTGTGCCCCTGTTTTTGACCACACAAATGTAGCAAATGTTTATGAGTCCAGCCCTCAGGGTAAGTTCCTTTTAATTCAGTATTATCATGTACTCTCAATGTCCAAATACATCCACCGGTACCTCAGATGAAAAGAGAAATACCCAGGAGAAGCACTAATCCTCAAATGGTATATTATTTGTAGTATATATAGTATGGTATAGTGCGTAGTGCTTTGGTACTATTATTTTGGCAAGGAAGACATCAAACAGATTAACTGAGAACATGAATGTGTTTTATGTCACTTCAATGGCTCCAAGCTACAAATGCAAGAGGAACTTCCATTGGACAAAGCAAATGTCAGGGTGGAGTCACCCTCTGCCTTAAGGCTTTCTGTTAGTGGTGGTGGATGTCATGTTGTGTCATGTGAAAGCCTATTTGTGTATTTTACAAAAGTGTTCTGTTTTAATCCACAGGAACATTTGTTCTTCAAGTTCAGGCTACAGATAACGACAAAGCAAACACTCCTCACACTAAACTGGCATACTCCATAGTGAAGCAGGAGCCCGATGATCAAAATCGCATGTTTTCAATTGATAGAGACACTGGAAAGATACTTGTCAAGGAGACAAATCTTGATAGAGAGGTACATATGTCCCATCTGTGTGTGTGTGTGTGTGTGTGTGGGGGGGGGGGGGGGGTAAGTTGACTGTGAAAGTAAACTGGCAGCTGGGCGACTGTTGGAACAGAGGCAAACACAGTTGACAAAACCCAGTATGTGCTCTGCTGGACACATTTCTGCAGGCCCGCACTGTGTGTCAGACAGAAAACGTCCTGGTCTGTTTGCCCTGGTCTCCTTCAAAAAGCTAAAACTCTATAGTGATTAGGAGTACAAACCCGCTGACCAGGTGAAAATAAAGGATTTAGAATATGTAGATGACTGGCTCCTGGTCTCCTCAATGCTTTTTGTTACTTAAATACCAATGTGAATGTCAGCTTTGATGAGGCCATTCATTTAATGTTTACTTCGCATTGCTTCAACACACAGTCCTGTTGGGAGGGTGAAGGAGTCAGTGTCACAGAACTGAAACGGAGCCTGGTTATTCAGATACTTTTGAACTCTTGTGTCTCTTTTTGAATTTTCATATGTCATATGACATTTTCAAGAAATGGCTTGAAATATCTATGAGGATGTAACAAGAATTTCTCAATTGCTTCAAGAAAAAAGAAAACAGAGAACGAGTTAAAGTAACGCACATCTCTTTTCAATAGACCCAAGACTTCTACATTCTAACACTGAGAGTAGAAGATATGGATGGAGGAAAAGACAGCAACTCAGACACAAAGACTCTCAGAATAAACATTCTGGACATCAATGACAACATGCCAGTGCTGGAGAAGGAAGAGGTAAGCCAAACTAGGGCGCCAAATACATCAGACAGATTGGAATGAGGGTAGTCCTGGTGTAGAATGATCTATAATGGGTTCTCTGTTCTTCAGTACACAGGGAGAGTGGATGAGAACACAGCCAACATGGAGGTGTTGCGTGTGAAAACAATAGACTTAGATGAAGACCATACGGATAACTGGCTCGCCGAGTTTGAGATCACGTCGGGGAATGAAGACGGCATTTTTAAAATTGAAACGGATCCCAGAACAAATGAAGGAGTACTGTATATTGTCAAGGTCAGTAACAGAGTTCATATCAGTTGGTTGATATGATGACAGAGATGGGATATGGTAAAGGGGCAAAGTAGCAGGTTCTATGGCAATAGAAAAGAATCTGTTTACTTTTGTGTGATCCACAAGACAGTACAGAATTGTGATGTACCAAGAACAGAAAGATCAAGATTCTGAAAGCGTCTCAAGGTTCTGGCCCTGAATCACGTTCTGCCCGTATCTCATTATTGTACCCATTAAGATCCTGTCATATCTTTCAACATATTCGTAATCAGAGGATGGCTGGGGAAAAAAATCAACAGCTCCTGAAGGAAAAAAGAGCATATATGATATGCATATAATAATGAATGGTCTCTACCACAGCACTGCCAAACCGATTTTTCTCTTGTTTGCAGCCAGTTGATTACGAGACAGTCAAATCAATCGACATAGGACTGGCTGTTAAGAACAAAGCTCCTTTAGGAGCAGGAGCAGGAGCTGGAGCTGGTGGAGGATCAGGAGGGGGGAGTGGAGGTGGTGGAGGAGGAGGAGGAGGAGGAGGTGGCTCAGGAAGTGGAGGAGGTGGCCCGGGAAGTGGAGGTGGTGGAGGAGGAGGAGGTAGCTCAGGAAGTGGAGGAGGTGGAGGAGGAGGTGGCCCGGGAAGCGGAGGAGGTGGCCCGGGAACGGGAATGGGAACCGGTGTAAGACCAAGTGGGGCAAGTGGAGGCAGCTCAGGCTGGCAAAGTTCTGGCAAAAATTCTAGTGTGAGTGTTAAGCGTAAGAGCTACCCGGTGAAGATCTTAGTGAACAACCTTCCAGATGGCCCAAAGTTCCGGCCAAGTGTCAAACCTATACCTGTGTCTGAAAACAGTGGGAAAAACACTCTACCCACAAGTCTGGGTGCCTACAAAGCCCAGAACGGGGACACTGGTGAGGATGCAGAGAATGTTAGGTGAGAAGCTGATCGCTCAAACATGTTATGACAACATGGCAAATACCATCCAGATACTGCCTCATATCTTGATCTTAAACCAAAAAAAAAAAAAAAGGGTTCAGGGGAGTATTTTCATTATGTGCATCGTTACACAATTTGATTGCGTTGGTTAAACAAGTTCAAAAGTCAAGAGACACAGTTTCATACTTATTTCCCTGTTTTGTGTTCATTTTTGGGCTCTAACATGCTTTGTATTTGATTTCATAGATACGCTAAAGGATATGACCCAGACAACTGGATATCAATAGACGGGGATACGGCTGACATTAAACTCATCAAACTGCCCGATCGAGAGTCCCCCTATGTTGTGAATGGAACATACAACGCCGAGATCTTCTGCATAACGGAAGGTGAACTCAACGCTTAAACGTGATTTTTTTTCTTTCCTTCCCAGGTTTCCCCAGAAATGTGTTAGAAACAATTTCAGTGATACTGAAAAAAACAGAATTCCTCTCAGACAGTGTTCAATCACTGTCATTGTAAAAACTTGTCATTGTAAAATATTGTTTAAAAAAAAAACTGGCCTTCACAACCTGTTCATGTTAAAGACTGACTCTTATTTCCCATTATAGATTTGTCACTGAGGACGGCTACAGGGACAATAGCACTGCAGGTGGAAGATGTCAATGATAACTGTCCAAGGTTGACCACTGAGCTGCAAAATGTCTGCACCAACACAAAGATTGTGACTATAACAGCCAAGGATACGGATGGACATCCTAATGGTCCCCCCTTAAAGTTCACTCTCATTGATGGGGAGACCAATGGAAAATGGGATTTGCAGCAGACAAGTGGTAATATGGTTTTCTTTGTTTGTTTGTTTTTTGTGTTTGTTTATTTGTTTGTTTGTTTGATTGGTTGGTTGGTTGGTTTGGATGACACTCAGCAAAAATTGTGAAAAGCATTCTTATTTAAGCCACACTTACTAAACTACCAGGATATTCTGCATAATAGTAATATTTCACTGAAAACACAGATGAACAATCCAGAAACTGGAATACTTCATTTTAAGGAGTTCAACATGTCCTGAGGCATAGCATGTAAATTAGGTATTTAATTTCAAAACAATTTAACTGGTTGGCTAATCTGGTGCCCCCCCCCCCCCCAAAAAAATATATATTCACAGCATTCTATGTCAGTCCTTTTGATTAATTAGTTTACTCCAAGCCTTAAAAACCAGAACTTGATTAACCAGCGTAGGGTCCTCTCTTGGGTCATAAGTGTTTGTAGAAGCATTATAGTTATGTTTACAAACAACTTTTCTGAATGAAGCCTGCATTACCAGGTTGATGAAAGATGTACGGTATTTGAATACCAAATTTTACAATGCTCTTTTAAATATTCAGATGAAACTGCTGCACTGCGGCCTAAGGAAGATTTATGGCCTGGTTACTACACAGTCACCCTCGAAATAGCAGACAATCAGGGCGTGGCCTGCCCTGACAAACAGGTCCTCCAAATCCAGTCATGTGATTGTTCAGCAGAAAACAATACTTGTGATGTTCAAGTGCAAGCTGGAAGCGTCATTGGAACAGCAAGAGATAAATCGTCCACTTTTGGAAAAGCAGGAATCGGCGCATTGATTCTAGGATTCTTGGTCCTACTCTGTGAGTGAACATTCAACCAGGTTATCTCAAGAAATGTTGTTAGTAGCCAAATGAGAATTCTCTTCCTACGTAAACTTTTGTGTAATGTGACAGTGCTCTGCAGTTTCTACTGCTACTGCTTTCTCAGTTCATTACATTTTCATTCTCAGTGGTGCCTGTCCTCCTGTTAAGCTGTAATGGCTGGAGTAATATTGCAGGAGAATTCACTGACCTGCCATTTGATACAAAGGAGCATTTGATTTCCTACCACACTGAGGGCCAAGGAGAGGACAGAGTGAGACTCTCAATTTATTCCTTTTTTTATTTCTGAGAAAAAGCTTCTGCTTAAGGAGCACCATATTTGTCTTATATTGTGAGAACAAAGCTCAGAAGGATGTGAGGCATGACTGATGTGTTGCTGTCTTCAGGAGGTGCCATTGATGAGTGTACCAGTAGTAACTTCTGTTGGAGGGGAATTCGCTGCCATCCAAAGTGCCAACGTGAACCCCATATGCTCTGCTTTCGTCCGGGACGACACCTTTGACTATGACCAGACAGAACCCATGCTGATGAATTATAGTCTCCAGAGAGAGTCCCCGTATCTAGGGGGAACAGACATAACTCTGCCTGATGCATTCCTGGAGCAACATTTCACAGAGGTATGTAGGGCCCTCTTCTCACCGTAAATTAATGGCGTAGGCCTCAGCTAGTTTAATCAGCTTTATGTCTTGTGTTACACTCTAAAGAAAACTGTTCTGTCACCTCTGTTTATCACTGCTGTCTAGCTCATCCTTCAAGCATCTTATCACACACTTAGCAAATACTTTTCTGTTTCTGTATTCGACCAGTATACTTACTATGTTCACAAGATAAACTGAGAGACTATTTTCACTTTGCCTTGTTGCAGAAGTCGTATATAATGGCAGAAAAAGTCCCTTTGAATGACAGTCAGCAAGTGTATGAGTTTGAAGGTCAAGGTTCTCTCGTTGGCTCTATTGGCTGCTGCAGTCTCCTCGACACACAGGACGACCTCCAGTTCCTTGACAACCTGGGCCCAAAGTTTGTCACCCTGGCTGAGATATGCAGTGGATCTGAAATCTACACAGAGGTCTCTGCCCCTCCACCACCAAAGCCCAACCCTGTGCCTGCCGCTGCAGCGGTTTCTGTGGAAATGAACATGAACACTGTCAACAGCATGTCAATGGAGACGCATGTGGAGAGACAAGAAAGAAACACGGTAGTCCAAGACAACACGGTAGTGGAAGACAACACGGTAGTGGAAGACAAATTGGTAGTGCAAGAAAACCGGTCAGCCACCCTGCCCAACGTCAACACTGGCCAGGTGCTTGTTCTCCAGCAGCAGCAGCCTCTGTACTACATGGTGGAGCAGCAGGTGCCCAGCGCTGTCCTGGTGGCGGAGAGGCCTCCTGTTACACTGGGACAGAGCATGTACGTGGTGGGTGGAGCTCCACAGGCAGAGGGGCTGCTAGTCCACAGTGGTGTCCCAGCACAGGCCACCCTGAGTGGGACAACACAGGGAATGTATGTGCTGAATGGAGCTTCCATTCAACCTCACGCTGCTGGAAGTTCAGGAAATAACATCACCATCAGTCCCACCTCCTCTGCCTGTGAAACCATACTGATCCAAGGAGCTCCAATGGGAGCTAATGGTCTGGTGATCAGTAATGGCTCTTCAGAACAGGGTGGCATTTCTGGCCTTCACAGTGAGACCCTTAAAAATGGTGAAATGTCAGTCATCTCAGGAATCGGTATGGGACTGGGGCATGTGGTCATGGGGGAGGAGCTAAGAGGGTCAAATAAGGGGCTAGTTCACATGAGTCATCAAAATAGCGTGGCCCTCGTCGAAAGTTCAGGCAGGTCTTGTCCGGCACTTGTCGAAAGTGCAGGACCTATCATTCACAGCCCAGTAATGATGAGTCCTTTGCCTCTTAGTCCAGTAGCTTTGAGTTCATTCCAATTTCAGGGACAGAGTAGCAAAGAGAATGTGGTTTTGGTGGAAAGGCAGGTCAGTCAGAATGGCAATTCAGTGCAAGTCAACGCACCAGTGAAATCAGTAATAGTAGGGTGAGACAAGGTTGTCTCTTCCAGTTCTGTAAATGGGTGGTAATTTAAGAGTGGCCTTAGGTTGTGCCCATCACTACAACCATCACCATTCTTTCTCTTCAACTCCACCATCACAGCAACACAAGTGGAACATTTCCTTGAGGTTTGCTATCAGCCCTCATAAGTCAGTCGAAAATGAAGCTACTTCCTTCAAAATACAGTAGATTTAGGTATTTGGGGTATTTTATTTTATGTAGCACAAGTGTCAATCACTTTTTTTTTTTATATTCAAGTTTAACTTACAGATGGGTTTCTGTAGATCAGAATTCATAAGATGGGGTTATTTCAGCTTTTTATGGATAGAATGGTATTTCTTTGTCAAAGATATCCTGCTCTGTAGCATCAGCAAGGTGGCCACATTATGTTCACTTGCCAGAGATAACACAAGGATGTTTGTGCCTTTGAAGTTTATGTTTTTGCTGTATTTTTTGTGATTGTTTTTTTTTGGGGGGGGGGGGGTCTTTTCTTCATGTGATTTAGGATGAAACCTTTTGAAAGTTGTTTTTCCATTGTTAACTTGTATCTGTCAAAGCAATGTATGGTAATCCTGATTGTAGTCAATATTGGTGGAAGTGACTTTCAAAAATATATTTTCAAAAATATATAAATGATGTGTAAAAATCCCCGGGGGGGGGGGCTTTTATACTTTTTAAATTGAATTTCAAATGATGTTAACAATAAATAGTAATTCAGTGATTATAATGTGAATAATTGTCTGTTTGTTAAGAAAAGAGGGGAAATCCCCTATTTTCTCTCGTTAGGTTTATCTCAGAGAGCTGCTTCTCCTATGATGATCAAAAGATAAATCTGAGTTTACACTATACTGTAGTCCAGTTTAAAAACAATATTGTGCATGATTTTAAATATTACAGGAGCCCTAAAAGATCAGTTTACACTTAAATTTTGATTCCGTTTTCTCATGATAACGTGTTATTTTTCTTTGTTTTCTCGAGCTCTCAAGTTACTTATGCCATTATCACGAAATATCGAAACTTTGTTTTCCTGTGATAATGACATCATTAATCCGTTATCACGGGAAAAGTTTAGTAGTTTGGTTTCTGCCGGTTTAGATGCCTCTCACAGTTCTCTCTTCCTCTCCCTGCCCTCTGCTTTCTGTCTTGACTTTGTTGCTTTCTGTTACTGACCTGTTCTCCTCTGTCAGTGGGAGTGGTTGATGTCCGTGCCTCGCTGCTTGGAAGTGGTTCCATCCTTAGGTCGGCGGCCTGACGGCCTGCCTTTGTCTCCGTGCCCCTCTCTATTTATTTTATTCAGTTCTGGTACCCCACTCATGCTCTCCTTTTCCTCCCTCATCTTCTGCATGTGTGTGTGTGTGTGTTCGAGCATGAGAGCCCTGTATAAATGTGGAGCATTCCTCTCAGGTGCGCCCCCCCCCCCCTTTTCATCCCCCTGTCATCTTTGTCATCATCATGATCCCCCCTCGTCCTCGCGGATTCTGCACCGGCTTCGCGGCTGGTCATCTCTGTGTGCTGTCGTGGCTGTGTTGCCTACCTCGATCAAACCCACTGCTTTTCTTTTGTTGTTTTCTTTTTTTCTGTCTACTCGTGTGTTTTCATTTACAGTATCTCCGTGTTGTTTGCAATTTGCCCACTGGGCTGGCACCCATTGGACACCTGTCTGGTTATGAAGGGGTCTTCTCTCTCTGTGGTCCTTCTCAAGATTTCTCCCATATTCCCCCATAACATTTGGGTTTTGGGGGGAGTTTTTTCTTGCCCACTATGGAGAATAAGTCAGGGAGTGCCATCCTGCTCTGTCTGCTTTGTTTGCTGTAAACCTGTGGACATGTAAAGCCCTCTGAGACTGTAAACAGTGATATTGCTTTAAACAATCTTGAACTTGAACCTGAAATGGAGAAAATGGAATCCAAATTAAATGTAAATTCATGGCATCTTAGGGCTTCCATAAAACATTGCAAAAATGATTAAGATATTTAATTTGTACAGTTCATGGATTTTCTTATGAAGAGATAAGAAGTTTATTTTGAAACATATTCATGATACTTCTGTGTGATATTCACCCATATTCACAAGCTAGCAGCATGTGCGAACTCCTGAGGGAAAGAGTGCAACTCTTTCCCAAGAGCTGCAGCTGAGGAGTTTGGGTTTTTTTCATATGAATAAATGTACTTCATTTTTTCTTAGTGTGCACTAATGTGTATGAATTCTTAATGATTATCTAAGCGATAATCAAGAAGAAGATTTGTAGGTTAGTTATTCCGGTAATTAGCGGGAATGAATCTTCAGATAGAATTGATACTTTCACGAATGTAGCAAACTAATCGATTAGCCAAATCTGCATCTGTTCACTGACGGAGCGACCAAACCCTTAGTTCTGCGAGCACAGCTTGATACTTCTGTCTCTAATTTTCATCGCTTCTGATCTGGAAACGAGGAAAGAGTCTACCAGCTATGCGGGCCAGCATACGCTCAAAATTACTTAGGCATCACTTAATGCCATATATTAATGTATTAACATATTACTCCCTGTGTCCTAAACCGCTCCCTACTCACTATATGGGGAACTATATAGTGAGTCCGCCATTTTGTAGCGCTGTCTGAATGTGTAGTGAGAATTGTTATACCCTACATAGTGCACTCAAAGTATCACACAATGCATCATGAACAGTAGGGTACAACTGTTGTATCCTACATAGATTGACTAAGACCACGATGCATTGCAGCCTGTCTTGTGAAAGCAGGCAAGTCTTCACAAACCAATCAAATACGGATATGTTCTGACATTTGTTTATATGTCAGAGACAAAGCATTATGAATATCAGGTGCATAATTGTGATGTAAAAGTGTAACATCCAAATAGGGTCTGAAACGTTTCAACAGCTGTCTGCCCTTATCCCCTAGTGAGTGTCCTATGTACCATACACTATATAGTGGGTAGGGAATAGGGAGTTGACACTCACTTTTTGACACTCAAGTAAGAAAATCCGGAAGTCCACTCTGCCACACGCGTGCGCACTAAAAAAACTTTATGACACTTAACAAGTTATTAATTCTTGTCTCAGCAGAGATGTTGTCATCGTTGCAAATTAAATGACCCCATGAAGACACAGACATCAGTTTTGCATTCTATCAATGTATTGCATGCTAAACTTTTGCTGAACAACTAGAAATGTGGTCAAAGGATAGATAGATAGATAGATAGATAGATAGATAGATAGATAGATAGATAGATAGATAGATAGATAGATAGATACTTTATTGATAAAGGGAGACAAACTGTGTTATGTAGGAAGGGGCTTTGTTTTGTGGTTGTGTAAAATAGGGAGGTATTCCTCTTAATTTTAAATATGAGCATCTTTCCATTTGTCTCCTCTCTTTTCTGGACTTGTTGGTCTGTTAAAATAATATTCATCCTGTCTCTGGCGTGTTCTGTGTTCATATCCACTTTGCATATTATGATGTTATTTTTTATCTTTCATTTTATGTATTGTAAAAAAAATGAAAGAAACTTTAGTCGCTTTCAGTGTATATTCACTGTAATGTAAGAATGAACAGTTATCACAAATAGAAAACTATATTTATATGAACCATTTACTATTACTACTTTCATTACTGCTCTAATTTACTTTACTATTACTAAATACTGTTTACAATATCTGGAAATATGATGGCTCAGCAAAAAGTTATTAATCATAATTATCTTGTAAAACAGTTAAAAACTGAAAGTGTTGAAAGCAAATCGTATGTAAAGATTAAGAACGCTACTTGAGCGAAGCAAAATTATCTGCCGGTTTTCAAACCACAAGTAAACTATGCGCTAACAACGCGTTCTTATTGATAAACAGCTTTATGACAGATTAATGGTAAAGCGCATAACCAGCGTAATCCAGCAGTGAAGGCTATGTTTAGCCTACAGAGAACCTTTGCAAAAAACAGTACCTCAACAACATTATCAGAGGTATAGGCTAACACTCCGTCTCCCAATGAAAACACTACACCAGACAGACACATTCCCACCTAAGGGCAATTTAATATCTTCAATTCGTCTGACCTGCATGTCTTTGGACTTTTGACTGTGGGAGGAAACTGAAATACAGAACGGGCACAACACGTGACCCATCTTTACCGAAAATACACAGTCTAGTTCAGCTCTGAGAGCACAGACTGGGATTGTGAATTCACTGAAGTATTTCAAGTGACTTAATTCAGTGGAACTTTTGAGAGTATTGTAAAAAGTAAAGATTGTAAAACTGTGGGGGAGAGTCAGAGCATTAAATCCTCTTTTATTTTAGTGTTTACTCAGTAAATAGTTAGGAATTATTGTTCTCTGAGACCTGTGTGGTTTGTGTTCCTCCATGATAACATTCATGAACTCTACCTCTATCGTGAGCATTAAATCTAGTGGCTTTATTCTTATGTTAAAATAGAAGTTACTCCTTTGGGATGAATATTGTGGTTGGCTTGTATTTTTTTGATCTTATGTTTACAGATGTATTAAGAAGATGAGTAAGTGTATGAGAGTTAAAGAGAAATGGATTCAGAGGCTACGCCCATATTATTCACACTAAGGAGAAGGAACTGTTCTGTCTCATGGACACGTCTAAACATCAGCAAAATTGCACTGTGTTTCTTTGCCTTTAGTTTTATGACTTTTATGAAGAAAAGTATGTTAAAATGTTAACGTTTGTTTCTGCCATTAAGTATTAAGAATGAATTTGTTACTGGTGGTGGAAAACCTGTGAACTTAAAATTGGAATACATTTAAAAAGCTGGCCTCTTCAGAACTCACATAATACAATACCTGCCCAAATGGACATAACTACCACTTAGGCCCCCTGTGTTCTCTCTACACTTTTAATCTGCCTTCTCTTTTAATCTGCCTTCTCTTTGGAAATGTCAGGGAAATGTGGTGAATTACCAACAAATAAATTCCATCTAAAGAGGGAAAATGGGAATTAACGCTCTCTCTCTCTCTCTCATCCAGTATGACAAATGTAAGTGTTTTGGAACTGAAGAGTGATGAAAATAGGTAACTTTCTCAACAAAACTCACATTTCTATATTTTTTGGATTGATTGTTAGTTTTGATGCTAAAGGTTTGTTTTTTTCCCATGAAGAAGTGAAGTCGGTGCTTTTGGGCAGCGTTGTGGAGACAGCGAAAACTCCAGAGACCACAGCTGAACTGAGATGTCAGTGTCATCTCATCTCATTTTCACAATTCTCAAAAACGTCTTTTCAAAGCCAACAGTATACCACAGAACTACATTTCAGTCTGGCTTTTAGGGCTGCCTCTAAAGTGTTTTTCTATCGATTAATCTATAGAGTCGAATTGAAGTGTTTTAAAAATCAAAAAGGTAAATTCATAAAAATAAAAAACAAAGCGTCAGTTTAAAATATTGATGTCGACGTCATTGATTGTGTTGACTAATCGTGGCAGCCCTGCTGGCTTTTATAGTCAGATGGGACCAGCAGGCCGAGTGAGCTATGCTAAAGGATCTTCTGACACTCTGAGATCGCCTTGTACATGCTGGTGTGTGATCCCCTGCAAATATGATTCCAAAAACCTTGTTCCATCACCAGTGATGTTGAAACCTGTCGAGCCTAAACCTCCAGTTTCCTCTCTTCGGGCAAGTCAGGGCCCTGTTTGTCAGCTCATCAGTCAACAACTTAACCAGATCATTATAACCATCACATCTAACCTGTTCCCTGTCCCTGTTTGCATTCCTGGTTGGCAGCTCTAATCTTGTGTAGCAACCTTTGCCTGATGTCTGATTTTGTGTTTAGTCTATAGAAACTTATTGTACTGTGCACCAAACTCTGCCCATTCTGACTTCGACTTTGGATAGTGTTTGTTTGGAAATAAAGTTTGCAAGCATTTGGATCCAGCCTCTCTTTACATTCTTGACAGAAAACTTTGCCACCAGTATTTGGATGCACGGAGAGGTAATGAGTAAATGACCCCCCCCCCCCCCCCCCCCCCCCCCCAAGAAAATGGTCAAACTGATGAAATACTTTCTAAGTACAGAGATCTCGTTCTTCACTGTGTACAATGCAGCTGTTTACAATGAACAGCATTTTCATTGTTACAAGGCCTCCTGGAGACACACTGGATTGGCCTGTTTAACTTTGGGAAAGAGGAAGAGAGCAGACCCAGTCTTTGACCCAAATGTCAGCTTGTTCAGCAAGATCTAACCAATAGTCCAGCTGCCCATGCTAAAATCCCAGTTCCCAGTTGCTGTTCCCCTCTGCAGCTCCTGTCAACGTGCTTCCAGCACCTGAAGACTTTCTATTCCCACTACCTCTGAGGTTCCTATGTCAGTTCCTCCTACAGCATCAGTCCCTAGACTCTGCTCCTAAAGACACATCAGCTTTTGTCTCCATTCTTGCCACAGAGGTTTTAGCCAAAGATCCTTTCACTACTCTCCAGACTACAGTTGCAGAGCCCATGGTTCCAGAAGCTGCCACTTTGGTAGTTCCAGCAGTTCGTGCGGCAGCAGTAGCTGAGCCAGCAGTCTCCGAAGCTCCAGAAGTACAGGCTGCTGTCCCAGAGACTTCAGATGTTGAAACCTCAGAAGCACCCGGGGCCTCTTCCCAAGCCAGCTACAGATACAGCTCCTTATTCTCGGCAAGCTCCAGAAACTTTTCTCGAATCCTGGCTTGTAACGAAACAACATATTTAAGGAAAACAGGTCTTATTTATTTACTTCAAACTGAAGCATTCAAGTAAAAACAACACAAAAACATTGAAATCAGCAGTGCAAGTATTACTGAGATCAAACAGTGAAAGTACGAGCAACAACTGACACGCGCTTTCAATTTACGAGGACGATGGGATTCATCATTACTGTGTTGTCTAGTTACAAAATGTTGTAGTCGCCGGACGCCTAATGGTTGAGATTGATTTGTAGTAAGGCTTTCATGCTAAGTTGTCTCTGTAATGTGAACGTAGGCAGTCCAGAAGTCACCACATAAACAGACACATTTTTCTCCTCCCTTTGTTATCTGGTCATAAAAAACGTTTACCTGTAAGTATTTTATGTTCGGTTGTCTTGTAATTGTTTACCAAGTACAGACAATGCAACGTCCGCTTTGAATCTTTAATTAGTGTATGCCAACCGTTAGCATGCCCATTGCAGTTATAATGTAAGTTAGCCTGAAGCTAAACTCAGCGCTACGTATTCAGTTCGTCTCATGTGTACGCGATTATGCACACAAACAGCAAATGTATGGATTCATTCCGAACTCTTATAGGCAACTGACATGTTTTATTTGTATGTTAGTTTTACAGAGCTTCTCAAGTAAAGGTTTGAACCGAACTCATTCCTTTTCTTGGGATTCTGTTGTCTGCCGAGCTCGCGGGCCGGACACCGGGCGTAAGCAGGGGTAGAATAATTCTAAGAACAAAGATGCGAACAGTTCTCAGGTTTAAGAACACATCATGACGTGGACTTTTACTTAGGAACTTTCTCAAGGACAAATTTAATGAAAAACGTTGGAAGATATTGTTAAATGAAGCCCATGACTCATAATTCCAGTTATTTTTACTCGGCGGTTGTGGTAAACAGTGTTTGCGTGGGCAGAAGTGAGTAAATGTATGTGGGTGTGCATACTTATGTGTGTGAAGTTTGGTATTCTCTGTAGGACACTTTGGTATGCTTGCAAAACATCCTGACATTTAGGTGTTTGTAAAACGTTTTCCAACACGCCCTCAACATCAAAATGCCAGCCTCACTCATAGTCCCATTCTCTCTCCCTCTCTGATATTTATGCTTTGCCCTCTGGGCTGTAGGACTAATTTATGGCGTACAGAGATCATTTTCTCCAGGTTATGTGACTGTGGAAAAATATGTACTGCATCACTGTCTGCTTCTCTCTAGCTTTCTGACTTTCTTACTTGATTCGTGCAATAGGACAGTAGGTCCCAATTACATCTGACATTAAAATATATCTGAGATGATGACATACAATTTTGTTGTGCTGGTGTAAACACAGCAAACTGTAAATCAGATTATTATTGAGTTAGCAGTGTCAGCTACAGAAATAAGGTAAGACATACTGGGACCATGTCTGAGACAAATGTTAACAATTTACCATTTTTTCATCTTTCAGTAAGAAACACCCCCACCACCACCAGGTCTTAGTGCAGTACAGGGGTCTTTTATTTATACTTTCTGATCATGAACTTCACGGAGTAAACTTGAAGTAGTGAAACTTGTGGCATTGAGATTTGTGGTTTCTACAAACATAAACAAAGTAAACAAAACACAAATATAGACTTAATATGAACAGAGTGCAAACAGATTTAAGTATACAGATGATAGCGTAAATATCAAATACACATCCTCTCTAATACTTTTAATAAAAGCCCAGAATAACAGGAACATATACTACTGTCTTACGGGGTAACCTACAGATACTCTACAGACTACTGTCTATTTCAGTGCATACTGTCCAGTTAGTGTCCACGAGGCTGAAACACGCACCTTCACGCGTAAGGCATATGAGCGTCGGTGCCCATGCACCAGTGGAAAAAGGAAGGTCAATCTCCAAAACGATATAAATGTTACACATCTTAATATCACATGTGCTAAAATGTGCTAGACCGAAGATTTCTTATGTTTATATAAGGAAGAAGAAGAAGAAGTACTTTATTTGTCACACACACACTGAGAAGTGAGCAGTGAAATGCAGCCTCTGCATTTAACCCATCCTAACACCGGTGAGCACACACACACACACACACACACACACACACACACACACTAGAGCAGTGAGACACACACTATGAGCTAGGAGCAGTGGGAAGCCTCCGCCACTGGCGCCTGGGGACCAACTTCAGGCCGATTTGATGCACTGACACAGGTAGGGGTTGTACCAACGTTTCCCACAGAAGGAAATTTCATTTCTGTTGATTTACATAGTATAAACGCAAAACATGATTATGCAACATGTTGACAATACAACTCCACACAACCAAGCGAGAGAAAACTAGGAGTACTTCTAGATTAAAGATTAAATCTCTGTGAATGCACACACACACTGTCAGCAGTGAGCAACGACTTTGACCTCTGCATTTAACCCATCCTTAGCACACACAACCACCAGGTGCAGGAGCAGTGGGCAGCTGGTGGTTATAAGTGCTTTACCCAAGGCACCTCAGCCGTGGATGTTTCTCCTGCCAGCCCTGGGAATCGACCCAGCCCGGCTCTCTAACCGTTAGGCCACGGGCTGCCCCAAGAAGTACTTTATTTGTCACACACACACTAAGCGGTAAAATGTAGCCTCTACATCTAACCCATCCTAACACCAGTGAGCACACACTGTTAGGGCAGTGGGCAGCCCACAGGAACGGCCGGGATTCGAACCCATGCACACTCTACACAGAAAGCCCAGGATTTGAATCCTTCTTGCTGTGAGGCAACAGCGCTAGCCACTGAGCCACCGTGGCACGGTTATACAGAACCGAACAGAACTAGATAAACCAAACAAGGTGCGAATGATGATGTAATTCCCAAGGTTAAGCAAAGGAAACCAAAAAGTACCGAGAAGTAACACAAAAAAGAGAAGCAGTGGGGTGGAGGGAGAACCAGGGCACGACACAAACCTTCTCATGGGGTCCACTTAAGTTTTCACATCTCTGCAAAATACAGCTAGTGAGCTTGCAACACTGTCATACATTTATTATAAACATTTATTTATTTAGCTGATGCTTTTATCCAAAGCCACGCAGAAGTGGGGGAACAATTCATGCTCCAGTACAGTGAGAGAACTATGAGTAAGCGCGAAGTATTACATCTGCTTGAAGTGCAAGCAATAAGTGCAAGTTTTCTTTCAAGACAGAGGCAGGAGAGAAGAATGCAGTGGGTGCGTGTAAGGCATGTTATGGTGTTAGAGGTATTAGGTATCGGGACCGGTTGGTTCCCACCATCGAGGAACCGTAAACAAAAACAGTCTAGACTGTGAATGCCTCGTGTGTTGGGATGGGAATGACAGACGATGTTCCCTTGAGAAACACTGTGGGCGAGAAGGAGCATAAGCCTGTATTAGTGAGTTCAGGTAGATGAGTGCAGACCCAGAGGTCACTCTGTAAGGGAGCATTAGTGACTTGAATTTGATTCGGGCAGCCACGGTGGCCAGTGGAGGTCAATGATGATTGGTGCAATTATCCGTGTTGCCACCACATCGGGTCAATGAGTATGCCATGATCATGCAACCTCAGTGAAGGGTTGCAACATACAACAAAAAGGGTTGAAGGTTTTTTTTTTGGTTTCCCGAACTCACATAACTTGATATTAGTACAAAAAAAACATCAAGCATAATAATTACTCTGCCCACAGATTCACTTTGTAATTTGACAAAAATGCTTTGGTAATGCCAAGACATTCATCATACTTAGCCTTCCATGAAACGTGAAATCCAAACATAAGACAAGATTTCAACTGGAAAAGAGGGGATGAGGATAATAATTATTACTGTGATGAAAGACATAAACAACAAAGACAAACCAAATCTGTGGAGTCACAGAGTCACAGAGTCTGCTGAGTAAAACAGAGTAATGGGGTAACAGCGTTACGAATAGAGTATCAGTTTAACAGTGTATGAGAGAAACAGACAGTGTAACAGGATAACAGAATGAACAGAGTATGAGAGAAACAGACAGTGTAACAGGATAACAGAATGAACAGAGTATGAGAGAAACACACAGAGTTGCTGGGTAACAGTGTAACAGACAGAGTAACAGTGTAACAGCATTTGATGAAGCAAGTTTGTCTTTATCTCTGTCTTGTGATATGCACTTTCCCGTCAGCCTTTTCAGCAGTTTTAAAGGATCTTTTAAGAGGGGCTGTTCTGGTAAAACTCCCACGTCATGTACAAATAAATACAAATAAATATATTTATTTATTTGTATTTATACATTTATATTTCGTTTTGATATATATCAGACTTCAGCTAGAGTTTAAAACGACTTCTACACCAGTCTCAGTATAAGTATTCTGATGGTGTTTGTAAATCTAGCGTCAGAGGCGAAGCAAGAGACATCCGAGCTCTGTTTCCCACGACTCCTACGCAAGACCTCCCTGATGGCCTCTTTCAGACTCTTTGAAATTTCTGTTAGAAAGTTTTTTTTCTCCTGTAGGAGGCTTAACTAGGAGGGCCTTCTGTTTAATGGGTTAAAATTGGTCTCTATTCTCTGTCAGTTACAAAGCCACCAGCTCTGGCTGTCAATGGGCTCTGTCAGTGACCTAGACAGAGAGGGAGGGAGAGGGAGGGACGAAGAGGGGTGTGATCAGGTGCTTCTCTTTCCAACCCAGTTCCCACAAGAGACTGACAGCTGCACCACAGATATAATCTGCATGCTTTGAAAGCAGACACTGACTCCAGCTTCACGACAGGAGAGACAAACAGGGCAAGCGAGAGGGAAGAGGACAGACTGAGGCTTCGCTGAGGCTTCACAGTTGCCATGGCTCCCTCCTGGCTTCGAAGAGTTTTCCTCCTAATTGTTCTTTGTGTGTTTATGGTGAGTGCCTGTTTAACATAAATATGAAAAAAAAAAAAATATATATATATATATATATATATATATATATATATATATATAAAACT
The DNA here is from genome assembly GCF_902362185.1 of Chanos chanos. Lineage (NCBI taxonomy): Eukaryota > Metazoa > Chordata > Actinopteri > Gonorynchiformes > Chanidae > Chanos > Chanos chanos. The sequence continues at coordinate 1,806,372 of NC_044498.1, forward strand.
TGAACACATTTATGTCTTCATATCTAGTTATTCTAATGGAAAGGGAAAATGCTATGCAAATATAATGAGATGACAACTTGTCTTACATTTTGAGCAAAAATGAAATGAATTTGAATCGATATTCTCAGGCTTTGTTTCAGTCTGCGTCTCACTGCATACTTCTGTCTTTCCATCCAGGAGTTCTCAGTAACTCTAAGTAACTCCATCAGTCAGAGAGATTTAAATTATTCCTCGAATGACTTGTTCATCCAGACATGCTTTCTTTATCAGTCCAGTAGACGTGGTCTGCTTTGCATCCCCTGTCATTTTCATGAGCTTCAGCACCGAGGCATATTTTTATCCTTCACATGAAAAAAACCCAACACCTGGACACATCAGACATGTCATCACACGCCAGCTGTTAACCTGGATTTTTTCTGACTGCAACTGATGCTTAGAAGAGAAGAGTTATGTTTATTTAAATAGAATTATTAAAGGCAATTGGCTAGCCCTCGTGTGGATAGAGACACCTGGAGAGAGAAATAACATAGAAACTGCAGAAACAGTGGAACCGAATTCTTTTTTTTGTTTGTTTGTTTGTTTGTCTCTGGTTGTATTCAAATATGTATGTCTGTACCGTCATGTTAGACAGTAAATCCCTCACTAAAGCATCTTTTACGAGAAAGGTTTATGGTGACAGCGTAAAGTAAGAAAAAGAGAAAGAGAGGGAGAGAAAAAGAGGGAGAGAAAAAGAGAGGGAGAAAGAGAGAGAGACTAAAAAAGAGCAAATCATTCTTTAAGACCTTTATCAATATCACAAATATGTATATATATATATGATTTTGGGCAGGCCTGTTTAGGCCTATGTTGAATCATACTGGAAAAGCCTATGGATGATGTGTCCTAGTGTGCCTCTGGTCTGTACATGTATTCATACATCAGAATGTCAAAAGTGAACCTGAGAGCACAGAGTTAGACAGCCTCTGGCCAGTAAAGCGTTAGAAGCGCATAGTCTAATGACATAGTCTTTGCCACTACAGGACTAAAGTGGGTTTGGGAAAAAAAAAAAAAGGACATTGAACTGAATACTCCAAAAAAAGAAAAAGTCATAATTTAAAGGGCTAAAAACAAAAACCGTCGCAGATGTCGGAAAACAAACAAAATAGTAGTTTTTGCTATTTTAATTCCATTGTTTCAAAAAATTTAACTTAAACCAAAAAAAAAAACAGTAAAGAGAAATTATTCACACAAATTATGATTTCATGGAATTTAACTCGCAGCTATGCCGTAAGCACAAAACAGCAGTGCCCATGTTAAGCTCCGCTCATGCAAATCAGCAGCTGAAATGAAAATATAACGATAATTTTTTTTTTTTTTTTTTTTACATGATACCATTTTTCATTTTTATTTTTCATTCTTTGAGTCAGTCCTTCCGTTTAAAATATGTGCTATACTTTTTAATTTTCACTATTTTTGTCATTGTTGGCTATGAAGACTGACTTCTCTTGTCATTTCTGTGCATATCGTGACTATTAATATTTGTAGTTGGCACAAAAATGACTACATTTTCAAAGCGAAATACTGCTGATGTCGTGAAAGCGTTTTATGAGAAGCTGCTGCTGTCTGACGCAGCTGTGACAGAGCCATGAAGGATGTGCCTCTTTAGAATGGACTTGACTGTCTGTGAAACACAACTTACGGGGGCAGTAACAGTCTCTTTGTTTCACATATGGTCGTAGATTTCAAAAGAAAAATGTACCTTTCACGATCTGCCCGTACATTTTCTGTTGCAGGCTTACAAAGCCTCGGCCAAACCACGGCGGCACAAGCGAGAATGGATCCTTCCTCCAGCAAAACTGTACGAGAACGTCGACTACACAAAAGAAGAGAGTATTGCCAAAGTAAGCATCCATTTTGCATAATACAGATCTCTGACTCATGCGTTTTCAAGAGAAAAACGCCGGCGTATCTTGGTCAATACTGTTTAATTATCAACGTATTTTATCAACCATTTATGGACAGGAACCTTTGTCTCTTTGGTGATATCGACACTCTTAAAAGTTAAAAAAGTTTAGTCAGACACTGACTCACTGTCACAAACAGGATGAGAGACCGGATGCATGTGCGGAACATACACAGGGCAGTTACCTTCATGTGAACAGTACAGGTACTCAGATACTGGGGAGATGTTAGGAGCAAGCAGAGCAAAACCAACAGGCATAGAAGCACTCACATGGGTCACAGTTATCTGTATCTCCACTAAGATGTGTTCTCATGTGGCATGTGGGGTGTTTGATGTATGGGCTGTTCCAAGGAAACATTCTGTATGAAAAAAAAAAAGTTGTGTGGTTATGGAAGAAAAATCTCAATGATAGATGTTTGGCCATGGGGCCAACACCATGACAGGAATCTGTTTTCATCTTCAAAACATTTTTATTTTTACAGCTTGATATTTTCGCTGTTGTCTTTGTTGTTGCTGCTGCTCTTGTTGTTGTTTCATTTCTTTAAATGTCGTGGAAACGTTGCTCCAGATTCGATCAGATATGGACGAAGGCCAGAGTGTGGAGTACAGGCTGACAGGCCATGGAGCAGACAAAGAGCCTTTTAACCTCTTTGTTGTCAACCCAAAGACTGGGCAGGTCAGAGTCACGGGCCCCCTGGACAGGGAGAAAATAGCACAGTACAATGTGAGTTGCAACCCTCCATTCTAGATTCATATCTAGGAACAATAAAGAAAATCCTTTTGACACAGATGTACCATGTGAGCGTCTAATGCACACCCTTCCACCCACAAACAAATTCTTCAGATTATGAATTAGCTACATCACCAACACTAGCCCCTTTTGGACCATTAAATGGACATTGCTGTAAACCTTTAATATTTTATAGTGAGTGAGTACGCTGTTTATTTTTAACACAGCTGACTGGAGTGGCAAAGTATCGTAACGGCACACAGGCAGAGACGGACATTGAGATCAGAATTCAGATTATTGATGATAATGACAACCCTCCAACGTTCAAGCCTTACACAGCAGTTGTTCGGGAATGTAGTCAAGTGGGTATGTATGATTCTTTAAGAGTGTGTAAGGTGATTTATATACGTGTGTGTGTGTGTGTGTGCGTGTGTGTGCGTGTGCATGTGCGTGTGTGTGTGTGTGTGTTTTAAGAAAATATCATACCATAAATACAACACATTAGGCAACTTAAATGAATACGACTCAAATGAAACCATGTTGACTTCAGAGGAATGGATCAGTTGTTATTTGCGACTGTGAAGCATCACACACAGGTCAAACAAACACATTTGGTCTCACAGGAATTTCTGGGGATGCAGCCAAGTAAAACTCAACAGAAAAATCTGCTAATCAACTGGACATGACTAATCATTCAGAAAGTGGCTACACTGGTTACTATAGTGTTTTGGTATTGGTTTTTGTGGTTGAGTTTTTGTTAAGCAAACAACTGAAGTAATGAGACCCTGGAATGGCACAGTTTTAAAGGCACCTACCATAACAAAATAATTACATGATGTCACTGGTTAGGCAAGTTTTGACAAACACACCTTCAGACTGCTAAGAACAATCTACAGGTATGACAATGTTAAGCTCAGGTGAACTGCAGAGAGTGACAGAGAGGGCCCTGTCAGAGGAGAGGGGCCGCAGGACTAGCACCTCCCATTCTCTCATTCGACACTTCTGTGGCCCGAGCCAGGCCGTCAATGCCGATCGAAAGACTAACAGACCAAGCCAGCTGATTGTGCGTAAGAGTCAGTAAATTCACACTCTCTGGGTTGAGCTGGGCAAACACACTTCAGATGTCTTCTGAGGAACTGATGTTCCGCGGGGCTGCGTGTTCTCTGTACTCTCTACACACGAACTCCTCAGCTCGCAAACCTGTCAAACGACTTCAGTTTGCTTATGGAACAACCTTGGCTGATGTTATCTCCGTCGGCAAGGCATTTTAAGTTTGGGAAATGCAATCTTCGAATTCCTACAGAGTTTGAGGCCAACGACAATGCAAATCAATAAGGAAACCAGACACTGAGGTCAGCTTGGTTGCTGTTGTACACGACATATTTGTGCCTGAGATCAATGGGGGATATATGGCCATTTGCAGATGGAAAGAATCATCATTTTCACCCCCAGGGGTAGTTGTTTGAAGATGTTATGAGTCACTGCCCTCAGTATCCACAGCTCGTTAATGAGTGACGTTGTGTTTCCATTGCTGGATTATTTATACAGATACAGATATTCATACATTTCCTAATCTATTCAGTGGTGTTGCATTTGAGGTAGGAAACAGATACGATCTTGTATTTCAAGGAGGGTAGGAATCTCAAACACTGCATCAACACTGCATGGATGTAGTGAATAAACGTCCAGTATAAAAATCTCATTAGGAAAAAAAATAAAGGATTCCATGGGAAATGCAATCTTCCACTTCCTACAGAGTCTTAGGCCAACGATACGAAATCAGTGGGGAATGGATTTCCATGTGTTTGCGCACAAACCCAAACTCATAACAATTTTTTTAAATTATTATTTTACTGTCACAAATTACGGTAAAAATATCCTCAATAAATTAAAAAAGTAAAACATGCTGTGTATATTTGACCTGAAGGTTATCTGTGTGACTGCAGGGACACCGGTGGCGACAGTACAGGCTGAGGATGATGATGACCCAAACACAGTCAATGCTAAGATAGCGTACAGCATCATCAAACAGGAGCCAGCCGGGTCCGGGCCAATGTTCTCAATCGACAGAGACACAGGGGAAATCACCGTGAAGAAGCATACCCTGGATCGGGAGGTGGGCGTCATCCACAGTCCACGGTTACTTTTTACTGAATGTTTTATTGAACGGGGTCTATCAGCTTTCACGCATCCGTCACACTCACTGGCATACAATGAAAGGACAGTGGTTTACTTCAAATTTGTTTTATGACGTTTGAATTCAAAACTGACGAATGCTGAAGAATATTTCCATAAGGAGGGTGGGGGGGGGGGTTGTTATATGGGAAATATAAAGAACTATAAAGAAACATACACATTATGAAACTGACTTCACCTGTTTCACAGATGAACAGCGTATACACGCTGACAGTGCAAGGTGTGGACAAGGATGGAGCGCCAGACGGCCTAACAGGGACGGGAACAATTAAGATCACTGTTCTCGACATAAACGATAATGTTCCTGTTCTTGAGAAAGAAGAGGTAAGAATGAATGAATGAAAAAAATACTATGCATTTTGTCATGATTCGACTGTCTGTAATACTGCATTTACCCACTTTCATGCTGTCATAAAGCAGAAATTACTGTGAGCTCTTTTCTGTCTCCCTGTTTCTGCGTCAGTATTTGGGCAGCATAGACGAAGGTGCAGTTAATGTGGTGGTGATGAGGATCAAAGCTCTGGATAGCGACTTAATAAATTCAGACAACTGGCTGGCTGTTTTTGACATCGTCAAGGGAAACGAGGACGGTCTCTTCACCATTGAGACAGATCCGAAAACCAATGAGGGCATTCTAAAACTGGTCAAGGTAAGACGTATTTGCTTGGAAAATCTCCAGAGCACACTGAAATCTGTGAAGCTCACCGCCTGTTGAAACAATAAGCATCTAATCCATCGTTTCTCAAACTCCAGGCTGCAGACCGGTTCCAGGTCTCCACCCCTTTGACTGAACTTCTTGCTTTGAAAATTGTAACAGAACTAACTGCCAGTCCGCCCTGGACAGTCAAATTATGCTTGATGCTTCTGTCACTTGCCATGTGAAAATTGACATTTTATTCAATATCCTAAAATGTTAAGCATCCCACCTGCGAGAACTTGCTTAAAATGTGTCTATTTTCACCTGGAGACAAGCAGAATTTGACTGGCACCACAGGGGGTTTTCCGGACCGGCAGGTTCTTGTCGGATCGGTGCATCGTAGTTTGAGAAGAGCTGATCCAACGCACAAGTTGTGGCACATTTGCTTTTATTCATCTTGCCAATAGAACATTGAAAGGTTAAATTCCTTTCCAAAATCTCAGTTTAATTATGTTTCTTGGCAGTACCTTCCTTGTGATTTTTTTTTCTTTTAAATGAAATGCCATCCCTTAGATCATGTTGACAATGAAAATGGGAACTGAGAAAGGAGAAATAGCACCCTCCATTGGCAAGAGTGCAGAATTACAACTACACGAAAGACAGTCTAATGATTTTAGCCTAGTTATCCGTCTCTCATCGGCGAGATCTGAATGAACCTCCCTTTCCTTTCTCCTGTCACTCTGCTCTTTCTCCTTGATTTTCTCCACGTTCTGCAACATCAGCCACTGGATTACGAAATGGTCCAAAATGTGGACCTTGGCCTCTTGGTTTCTAATGTTGCTCCATTTGTAAATGGAACTGCGGTTGCTCTGGGTCTGGAGCTAGATTTGGGACCAGATCTTGGACCAGGGGCAGCAGCAGGAGGAGGTGCTGGAGCTGGACCAGGAGGAGGTGCAGGGGGAGGAGGTGGAGGAGGAGGCGGAGGAGGAGGAGGAGGGCCTGGGGCAGGTACAGGCACAGGTCCTGGAGTGGAGCCAGATGTGGGTGCAGGAGCTGGAGGTGGAGGTGGCGGAGGTGGAGGTGGAGGTGGAGGTGGGGCAGGACCTGGATCAGCACCAGGAGTAGGGAGTAAGCCTAACCTGAGACCTGATGTCAAGCCTGGCCCCAAACCCAAGCCTGGGGCAAAACCAGGTGCTAAACCAGGAACGAAGCCCAAAGCCCCTGGAGGGAAAAGCTACCCAATCAAGATCAGTGTGAATAACCTGCCAGATGGCCCAGGATTTAAACCCCGTGTGAAAGAGTTGCCCGTGTCAGAGGACCCAGAAAAGCTCTCGGTTCCCATGGTGATTGGTTCCTACCCTGCGGTGGATGGAGACACAGGAGAACTGGCTGAAAATGTCCTGTGAGTTGTGTTTTCCTCCGAATCACTTGGCTTCTGTTTTATAGAGAAAGAGCTATGGATTAAAGGGAGATTTTCCCACAACGTAGAAACTTCTAATTTTGCAGTGACGCCAAACATAATTTTCTCTTCACCACAATAAGCCCTAATAAAGCCCTTTATTTAAATTTCCATGACACAAATAGATTACATTTTTTCATAATGCCTGTAATAAATGCAGTCATATTTTTTACACAGGTACGCTAAAGGATCTGACCCGGATAACTGGCTGACTATTAACGAAGAGACTGCAGAGATTACACTAACCAAAGTGCCTGACCGAGAGTCCAAGTCTCTGGTCAACGGAACCTACTATGCTAAAATCCTGTGTATGACAAAAGGTGAGTACTGAGGTAAACAATACAGTAACCATGGTAATTGTTGTACTTGGTACAGTTTTACTGGGGTGCTTTGAAGTGTCTTATAAACCTTAATGTTAATTATAATCCCCCATTCCTCGTTTAATAATGATTATTCACTCCTGCAAGGCCCCAAAAAACAATACATGATTTTAAATGATTATACAGCGATTTGTTGGCTGGTATTGACTGTTGTCAAGGAATATGAGTGTCTGTTTTTCATCACAATCTGTTATGATAAATGTCATTCCTAGGAAGCTAATCATGAATCTCATAATTTTTTATTGCCAGTCCTGTGAACAAGCCCTTTATGACCAGATAGATCATTAAACCACTAACTAACATAGCACAGGCTGCTGTTAGGTGCCATAAAGGTGAATTCTTTGAACTTTGCTGTTCTCTTTGTGGGTGCTCCTGTATTGATAGAATTTTCTAAAAAAAAAAAAAAAATATATATATATATATATATATATATGTGTATATATATATATATAGAGAGAGAGAGAGAGAGAGAGAGAGTCTGAAAACTGCTCCTCTGCCTTATTTAGAGCTGTTTGAGATCTAAAACGTTCTGAGTTCTGTTTCTTTCTTCCACTGGATCAGATCAGCTCAGGTCTGAGATTAATGCTGACTTGACCTCTGACATGTTTTGGGCTCACTGTTTCCTCAGATCCGTCTCAGATCTGTCGACTGCAGCTTGCACAAAACAGGACAAAGCAGCATGTGTATTTAGAGGGATGAAAACTGGAATGTGTGTTACTGTGATTGAACTGCACTGCAAAAAAAAAAAAGACTGTGAAAGTAAACTACAGTAAAATACTGAACCAAACACAACTGTTCATTTTAAAGTAAGAATATGTTGAGAGAATCATATGTCTTTGTGGAATTTACAGATTATAGAAGTTTAAACACAGAAAAACTGTAATAGAAAAAACAGTACAATACAGTTAAAATTACAACATGACAGTATTACAATAATGTCCGTTTTTTGTCAGGTAGATTTTTTTATACAGAAAGAAATTGTATTACATTTTACGAATTCATATGTTACACTTTACAGATAAGAATATGTACAATTAGGCCTACAGTAAAAATTATGTTAATGTGAAGGGTTTAAAAAAACAGGTGATGTGTCTGTTTAGAACTGAGTAGGCCTATATTTAACAATATATCAGTAGGCTAGTTGTAAATCTATAATAGTAGCAGTGTAACCCGCATTTTTTAGACAAGCACAGTCCTGCACTGGCCTCGAACGCACTCTCCGGCACCTGAAGGAATGTGCTGGCGATGGAAGCTAGCACATGTGGGTTTTAGCCTCCTTGCTAGCATGCCCCCCTTCCACATCCAAAGTTGTGAGTACGATTCCAGTGTGGGACTGTGCTCAGGACTGACACACCTGATTCCACTGATCAATCAATCACCAAGCCCTTGACTAACACAATTAACTGTGATAATAAAGAGTTAAAACAAAGAGGTGCAGGAGAGAACTGTTGTAACGTTTTGTATATTACAACAGTTTCAAACTGTAACATTTACAGGTTGTTCGATAAAGTTGTTTACACTTTTACTGGATTTTTACTGAATTATTCTGGCAACCACAGTTGCCAGTTGTTGTTGTTGTTTTTGTTTTTTCATCAAACCAACAGATTTTTTTTTTTTTTTTTTTTTTTACGGTGTGGTACTGTTGTCACTACAGTGGTTTTCACTGTGCTGCACGGTTGATTTTTCAACCTCTGTCTCATCAACTAAATAGACAAGTGTTTGAGTTCCTCAAATTAAATTTAACTGCTGCTAAACAGTTAAACACCTGGAACCCTAAAATTCCTATTGCTGACCCTCTGGAACTAGCCAGACCACAACAAATAAAGGGAGAGATTTCCTTTACCCCTGTTGGTTTACTTTAGCAAGAAAAGTGTTTCATGATGTTGTATTCACGCACTGTGTAGTTGTTTCCATTTGTAGTTCCTCTTGTTCTAATTACATCATAAACTTCAGTCAGCAGTTTGCATCCACTGCTACACTCATTCTATGAAACAATGGACATATACCCTGGAATTTCCTCCTGGAAAGTGCCTTAACTGCTAATATGTTTTTGTTCACTTTTAGATACACCACCTAAGACCGCCACAGGAACTATAGCTTTAAAGGTAGAGGACACAAACGACCACTGCCCCAGACTAACCAGCACCTACGAGAGCATCTGCTCTGATGTCAATGTGGTGAACGTGACAGCATTCGATGAGGATGTTTATCCTAATGCAGCACCATACACATTCACACTGATAGAGGACGAGACCAGAGGAGAGTGGGAGATGGAGCATCTCAACGGTAAGAAGGAAACAAAACTAAACCGACGACACTTCCTCGATTGCGTGGTCTTACCTTTTGAAAATACACGAGTATTACGACATTTAAGTTGGCGTACATTCTTGTCCTCTTGTGCAGCAACAACGGTGGGGTTCCGGGCAAAGGAGTCACTGTGGCCAGGAGTGTATGAGCTGACAGTGGAGATCACAGACATGCAGGGTCTGGGATGTGGGGACAAACAGAAGTTCCAGGTAGAGGTTTGTACCTGTGGAGAGAATGGCACATGTGCCATCAGAGCTCAACAGATTGGTTCCTCTGTCAACCTGGGTGCTCCAGCTATTGGACTACTGCTGCTAGGCCTAGCCCTTGTCCTCTGTAAGTTTAAACAAACTCAGAAAACAAACTCACACACACACAGTACACACACACAGTACACATACACAGTACCCACAAAATGTTGTCAAGACATAAACAAAGAAAATTAACTAGTCCAGCGCATTGTTTGTATACCTGCATAAATGGTCTGCAATTCAGAATTATCAATTCATCAATTCACCTCAATATGTTTACGGGAATCAGAAACTAACCCTTGAGGTTCTGGCTATGAGTGCCTGACAGTAACAGAACATATCCTCACCAGCATTTAAATAGGAGAGCTCAGTATATTTGTGCTTCTGCCCGTGTGTGTTTGCGCTCCTGAGTTAAATACTCTTTGTTGCATCAGCTGTGCTGTGTTCTGTCATTAGCATTACTAAACTGCCCAGTCCAGGCCGCTGACCTGTCTTTTCTTTTGTAGTGGTGCCCCTGCTCCTGCTGGTCTGCCAGTGTGGGTCTGTGGGACAATTCGTCGAGTTGCCCTTTGACGCTAAAGAATACCTCATCCCCTATCACACAGAGGGCAAGGGAGAGGACAAGGTAAATTATACCAGACTACTGTAAAATACAGGAGTATGAGGACACACTCATTTGTGATGCAAAATCAAGACTGAGAGGAATAGGGAATGGAAAGGTCAAAAATGCGCTATGCACTATTCTGATCTGATTTCATATAATGAACATTCTGTTTATGTGTTTGTTTTTAATGTGTGTAGGAGGTACCTCTTCTGAGCGCCCCAGCTGTGATCACAGACAGGGGGCCTGATATCGAGGCTGTTAACGTCAGCTCCAAATCCGCCATGATGCTCAGCAGTCAGTTCCCTGGCAGTGCAGCGCCAGGCAAACTGGATCAGGGGCTGACCTATCAGGAGAACACGTTTGCAACTATGCAATATGGGAATTCTCTGTATTCCTCATCCTACAGGCACACAGAGAATGATATTTATGAGGGAATGGCCCTGCCCGACAGTTACCTCCATCAGTACTACTCTCAGGTACAAACACAGAGGAGTTTGTCTGTTCTAATAAGACACTGATTTGTCCCTTTGTAAAAAGTGTAAGTGAATTTAGCACCAAATGGATCAGTGAACCATATGCACTGAAAGTCCATAGATGATCACCAAAGCGACATGACTCAGTAGAACTAGGTTAACTATGTTTTCGCTTCATATAAAGTCAACTAATCCACTGTTTCTTCTTCACTGCAGAAGGCCAGCTGTGCAGTGGACAGTCAACAATCTACAGACTGCCTGCTGGTGTACGAATATGAGGGCCAGGGTTCCTCTGCTGGATCTATAGGTTGCAGTAGTGTCCTCCAGTCTGACAATGACCTTGAATTTCTCAACGAGCTGGGGTCAAAATTCATGACCTTGGCGGAGATCTGTAGTCCACCACCGATGCCTCCTCCACCACAGCTGCAAGAGGATCACACCGCTACAACCATAAACACAAACATTAAGACAGAGAGCTCTGTTGCCACACATGCAGTTGACATTGTCAATTCTGCTCCACCACCTTCGAAACACGCTGCAGTCACCGAAGTCACCAAAACCATGAGTGGATCAGCTACCCTTCCCAGAGTGAAGACCGGTCAAACCCTACTACTGCAGCAGCAGCCTCTGTACTACATGGTGGAGCAGCAGGTGCCCAGCGCTGTCCTGGTGGCGGAGAGGCCTCCTGTTACACTGGGACAGAGCATGTACGTGGTGGGTGGAGCTCCACAGGCAGAGGGGCTGCTAGTCCACAGTGGTGTCCCAGCACAGGCCACCCTGAGTGGGACAACACAGGGAATGTATGTGCTGAATGGAGCTTCCATTCAACCTCACGCTGCTGGAAGTTCAGGAAATAACATCACCATCAGTCCCACCTCCTCTGCCTGTGAAACCATACTGCTCCAAGGAGCTCCAATGGGAGCTAATGGTCTGGTGATCAATAATGGCTCTTCAGAACAGGGTGGCATTTCTGGCCTTCACAGTGAGACCCTTAAAAATGGTGAAATGTCAGTCATCTCAGGAATCGGTATGGGACTGGGGCATGTGGTCATGGGGGAGGAGCTAAGAGGGTCAAATAAGGGGCTAGTTCACATGAGTCATCAAAATAGCGTGGCCCTCGTCGAAAGTTCAGGCAGGTCTTGTCCGGCACTTGTCGAAAGCATTTCTGGCCTTCACAGTGACACCCTTAAAAATGTCGTCACAGGAGTTGCACAGGGCATGGGAGTGGGACATGTGGTCGTGGGGAAGGATCTGAGAGGATCAAACCAGGGGCCGATGCACATGAGTTCCCAAAGTAGAGTGGCCCTTATTGAGAGGCAAGTCAGTTCTAGTCCGGTACTTGTGACTGGTGAAAGGTCCACCCTTCACAGTCCAGTTGTGATCAGTCCCCTGCCTCTTAGTCCAGTAGGTTTCAGTTCCTTCTCATTCCTGAGTCAGAGTAACACAGAAAATATGGTTTCGGTCGAAAATGGCCCTGAACAAGATGTAGAGTGTAATTAAAATATCAGATTGTTATGAAGGATCCTGCTGTACGACGGGGCAGTAGCCTTTGCTTTCTCAGTACCAAGATGATGTAATGTATTTTGTACTCTCAGGGGAATTTAGCCTGACCTGACTCTTTGGTTTCTGACAGTGTACCTAACGTGTGTGCATACCTCTCAGCCTTTCAGACATACTCACAGCTGCGCTTGGAAAGTCCTGGCAGCGTTGAGGTTGTGACAAACGTTGTGGAACGCGTTTTTATATTTTGCATGTGCTCTGCAATCCGTCTGCTTTAAATGTCGAAGCAGAGCCTTCGTCTGTTCCCTGAAGGCTTCAGTGTTTGCTGGTTGATTGAGATAGTGGGGTTGTTTTAACATCTTAACAGCACTGAGGTGTCTTAAAAGTTGTTTTGTATATAGGGATGTTTTCTAGCTTTTCGAAAACTAAGCAAAAAACCTCATTTGGAGGCTGCAGCTATCCATTACCCACACCAGTGCTTCCCATTTGTCCTGATGCATATAAATGACATCAAATTCACAGTTCCCAAAATGGTCCCTGTATGTGTCAGGTAGGAATGAAATCCATGGAATGGAATTCAGAGGGCCTCGTGAAATATATTGTTATTGTTGTTGTTGTTTTTGTTCCCAGAAAGTTGAATCAGTTTATCTGTTTTTGTAGGAGAGGCGTTAGAGACTGATGAATGAGAGAAAATGTTTAATTAATGTGATCCATTTCCATCAAATGCTACACATTTATCAGCAATCGATGACTACTGTAATCCAGCAAAACAAATGATTTTCATTTTAGGAAAAACAGAAAAATAAAACCTGTTAGCAACAAACGAAAAAGAAATGATATAAAACAGCTGTTACATGAGTGCATAATATTTGCATGTCATCTAAAAAAAATGTAGACCAGATACTGAACTTAGAATAAACAAAAGAATAGCCTTTAGGAAACACTGGTTTAGTCTTCAGGAAACACTGGAACTTTAGTGAAAGTAATCAAAACTGTGGTCAGCAAATTCATTAAGAACATAAGCAAATTTGACAACACTACTCAATTATACCAGTGACATTTAAACCAACAGTCATGTCTTTGGTTGTAGCACCACCTAGAGTAAGTCCATGAGTGAGACGGGTTCCCCTTGATCCATCATTGCGTCAGTTGGCTTGGTCTGCAGCGCATCTTCTATTTGAATATATAAGTGAGACTGGTCTTTACAGAGTCGATGGGAAAGAGCTCCAGGCAATCTGAATCCATATGCAAGATTGCCTGTTACTTTACATGGAGTTTGAACAGAGGACTTGGCCGCTGAAGATGATCCGTGAGAACATTTTTAGGATGGTTTAACATGCTTGCTTGTGTGTATTCTTCTGTCTTTCCCTCTGTGATGCTGTCCGATAATGTATCAGGTACGATTCAAAGTCAAGGACCAAATAATGTGTTTCTTGAGTGTATGTTGAAGATTTCATAACAGTGAACTTTGACTGTCTGACACTGTTCCCAGTGAGAAGCTGTCTGTATAATGCTGTTGTATTCATCCAGACATCACTGTTATTTTAAATGGCTTGTGAATATAAATCTAGACTGTACGTCTGTCACGGCTGTTACCTCAAAAGTAAAATATTTTCACTCAAGAACCTGTGAGATAAATCTTGCTTCATTCATGTCAAATGTCACATTCCCCAAGAACCTGGATGAAAACGAGCGAGTCTTCTTTATGAAATGTCCTTATTTTGAAGAGGAGGTTTCATAACTGGAAATGTTATGACCTGGGGCGATTGAGTCCTAAATTTACACTCTCTATATCTGTGTAATAAATGAGGTTTATGACTAAAAATGCAATGTAGCCTATGTTTTCTGTTTATTGAAAAGGGAGAGAAATGCCTTTGGAATCCAGTTGTAAAAAATACCAAAAGTGTTTGCAAAAGCATTCCTAAAGAGTCATTTAAATGGTGAAAATGTTGAAATGAAAGTGTAAAAGTTGTCTTTGTGATGTGGTTCCATCAAAATGTTGGTCAAAACAGAACTTGCCTCAATTATGTAATTATTGTCATGGTGTCTGTGTGTGTTCCTCCTGTGTGTCTTCTGGTCTACAGGGCTGGAACTGGAATCTGCTGCCATCTAGTGGGGAGCTGGCCAACAAAAACACCCACACGTGTATCTGTGTGTGAGTGAGTGTGTGTGTGTGTGTGTGTGTGTGTGTGTGTGTGTGTCTGTGTGTGTAAAGCACACACAGACTAGTAAAGCTTGCAAATCATTAACAGAAAAGGGGAGAAAAAGGAAAATAGTATAAAATAGTACCTGAGGTAGGTTGATCTGCATATTTATATTCAACATTAGTATTTATCAGACATTGAAAACTAGAATAAAAAGCTACTTTTTTAAATATCATGGTACACTGACTTCATGAAAAATGATGAAAATCATAAATTGTACATGACGTAACTGGAAACGTGTACATAAAACATATCTGAGAGGAAACAGATTTGGTGAGCTGTATATGTCCTTGGGAATGGAAGCCGTTTGTGGTTTACCTGCACTGAGTTGTTTATGGATCAGACAAACCAAGACATTCCACAGTATCCTGACTCTTCGCTCCAGGGAGATCTCTTCACAGTGATATATAGCCTGACAGTGAGGTGCTATGAAAGTTTGAGCACCCCCTGCTGGTGCACAGTGATACTGCACTCACAGCACTCTGTACCACATTGTACCCTGTCCCCAAAAACAAATTAGCTTGGCACGTGCAAGTGAAGAGTCGCTTCTAGAACTGTCCGACAGTTAACGTCTCAGTGTCCCGGTACAAAAGCTTTTTAGCTCTTTTTGTTTTTGTTTTTCAACTAAAATTAAGCATTTTCCCTGTAGTTACAGAAACAATTTTCATCTGTCTTGATATTTACATATTTTATCGGATAGACCTTTGTTTTCTTAAATAACCCAAGTGCAGTCCTGACGTTTAATTTTGATTTAAGTGGCAAAAGCAGTGTGAGAACTCCGTGTTCTCTTTCCCTTTGTCTATGTGTTATCAGCCGAGAGAAGAAGAGGCAGGTCAAGAACTGCACCTGAAGGAACACACCTGACCCAGCCCTTCCATAGCTATGCTTACTACACCACAGCCCTGCCCCCCCCCACAGCCATACTTACTCCACCATGGCCCCACCCCTCCACAGCCACGCTTACTCCACCACAGTATGGGTGGGGGGGTGCAATTGTGCTGACAGAGAAAGTTTCTGTGACGGTGAGCATGCAGGGGAGAGTGAAAGGAGAGAGGAGAGGATCGTTTGTAGGGGCGTGGCAGGGGGGCTCCTAGAAGGGTAAGCAAGAACCGTCTCAGACCCAGAGGCGTGCGGCGAGCCCCTCCCAGAGACAACATCTACAACCGGCCATGCTGACAAACAAACTGATTTTAATGTGCTCACTGGAACAGAGGAGACTGAGAGTGCGAGAGAGAGAGAAACAGGGCGAGAGTGGTGTTTGCCTACTGCTCTACCAACGCTGACATGGCTGGTCCTTGGCTTGGAAGACTGTTTCTGCTCCTGTTTCTGTGCATGTTCATGGTAAGTGCCTCTCTGTCATTTCCGTAATGATGCGGATTATTTAGAAAAAATTGCTTAACTAAGCAATTTGTTCATAATCATTTGCCGTGATGAGAAAGCCGTGTGCATGTGCTATGCAACTAGTTACTGCCTCAGAACTATATCAAATCTTCAAAATTCCTCTTTGCACAATGTCTGTAGATATTTGATTTTGCATTTTGTTGAAGTTTTTGTTTTGCTGGATTTGTTAAATTCTGGCAGATATGCTCGATTCTGAATCTGTAAAAGCCGTTCCAGAAATTGAAATGTAATTAAATTTTTACATTTCAATATTAATTCTATCATTTAGATACACACATATCTCCCAGAGTACCCTATATGTACATAATGTCCCCAAAACACAAGCACTGAATACTGCAAGATATTCCATTTATGTAAAGCATTCTTTCCCATGCTGGTTGGGTTTACATTAATTAACAGTTTAACTATAATCGCAATTATATTTTAGCTATTATACAAACACAATAAATTAGTAGTAGTAGTGTTTTTATTGTTAATTTTTGAGCACTAATGGTTGGTTTGTTGGGTCTTGCATAACTGAACCAGTGACTGACAGACACAACTAATGAAAGGTTTTAACCAGAAAGTAAAAACACACTACCTACAGGGATCCTACTGATCAATACAAGACCAGTTCAAACCCATGCACTCTCTAAAGGAAACAAAGTGTGTTTAAACATCAATAAACTGAAGACACTGACTGAAAGAAAGTTAAACATTCTCCACTTCAGTGTACAGAATGTTCAAACAGAGAAGGACAAGCTGTTTCCAGTCAGAGGACAGCAATGGTATAGGACTAACCCCAGTTAAACGGTTAACTGTTAGGTGGGCCGTATATTCAGTTTAAGTTAGCTTTCGTCTCTGAGCATTTTTGTCATGTCAAGTTCAAGCCCCTTGAAAGTCTTCAGTTTAGTGTTTGCCTACAGACATGCAGCTGAGCAACCAGTTCTGCAAGGTTAGGTGCTACATTACACGGGGAAAAAGTCATTATACACACTCAGCTCACAAAGTCTTTGTATACAGTACATGTCTGATATGTCTGTGGAAACATAATAATAATAATAATAATACATCTGGTGTTGATCTTTTTCTGGTCACTGAGGTTCTATTTACAGTCATTTGTTTGGTCAAAGTATTTTTTTTGTGTGTGTGGGGTTTTTTTTGGCGTTGTTGTTTGTTTGTTTGTTTGTTTGTTTGTTTAAAGGAATAGCTGTCTGTTCTGTATGAGTGCGGTCCTATGGGAACATATATGCCACAGGACGACAGCTCCTATAGAGAAGGGTGGCAACCACACCACCGTGTTATATATGATTTCAGACTGAGAAATATATCAGTGTCCAGCGAGACATTCAGAAAAAAAAATGCCTCTGTGTTTCAATACCTCATCACAAAAACAGGCAAAAGTAAAAGAGCCACTCATTTATGAGTCTTTAACAACACACATGATCTTAAAAATGTTTCTTGCAGTATAGGCTACAGTAAGACAAAAGAACTCCCTCCTGGGCATCAGTAAAGTAAACCATACCTCATCCTGTCTTAGTATAGCACACATACATAACGCTCTCAGGCGGAGTCACTGTTTAATCCTTTAATCCGCTCTCTTAAGATCTGTAACAGAGGAAGACTAATTAGCAGGGACAGTGCTGTCATGAGTCATACATCACACTTTTTAGCAATCTAAAGAGATATGTCTCACATCATTTATCGTTGAATTTTCACTCTTAGGTTTCAAAAGCTGATGCTAGGTCAAAGCGACAAAAGCGAGAGTGGATTCTCCCGCCAACCAGGCTAAGGGAGAATGTTGACTACACAAAGAGGGAATACATCGCCAAAGTAAGCATGAGATGATGACAATGAGTTTTTGTTTTTCTTGAAATGAACAGTTCATGAAGAAGCAAGGCAGAGGTCAAGGAGTACGTTTTCCCATGAGGGTGAATTTGGTAGTGATCAGCATTTTAAAAGTCTCGGCCTTCCTTGGTGGGAAACACCCTCAGGAATAGCAGCCAAAAGACTGGATTTTCAAGCTTGTCGATATGTACAGTATATACAGTATATACAGTATATACAGTGTGTATAAATATATATATATATATATGTATGTGTGTGTGTGTGTGTGTGTGTGTGTGTGTGTGTGTGTGCATTAACATACAGTATCAGTAAATGGGTAGCTGGGTCTGGACCGATGTATTTGTACTACATAATGAGCATAATCACTGGCCAGTGTGTGTGTGTATTGTTTTATATATATATATATATATATGTATGTATGTATGTATGTATGTATATATATATATATATTATACTGAACATGAAAAACTTGTCAGATCTTTAAGAAGGCAGAACATACCCAGATCATGTCATCATGTCTTTCACATTTTTCATAAATAAAACTCATTTGATCCTTTTCCTGAAGTTCACTGAAGCTGTGACCTCACTGGCTTTTATAGATCAGATCGGATAAAGACATTGATGGCATGGTGGACTACAGCCTATCAGGCCACGGGGCTGACAAAGAGCCCTTTAACCTCTTCATCGTCAACCCCGTGACTGGTACCGTCAGGATCACGGGCATCCTGGACCGAGAGTCTAAAAGGGAATACAACGTGAGATCCAATGACTATTCCACTGATCAACCCATAAACAGAACCGTCCCCTCTGCCGTAAATACAGCGTGTTTCCATAAAGAGGCTTTTCCTTGTCTGATCAGCGGTCCTTTGCCTTTCACAGTTGACAGGGCTGGCAAAATATCGGGATGGGTCGCTGGCTGAAACTGAAATACAGCTCAGAATTCAGGTCATCGACGAAAACGACAACCCGCCGAGGTTCGAATTTCAATCGGGAACTGTAAGAGAATGTAGCAAAGTGGGTACGTAACGTCACCATTTATATCTCACGCAAACGAAGCCTTTGAGGGGGAGCTGGACACACCCATAACGCATTACAGTTTAATATCACTGAAACCAGAAATACAGGGCAAGTTCAGTTGTAAAAAACATAGTCTGTTTTTGTGTTATAGATGTTTCTCTGTGGCACAAAGCAAGTAGAACGACTACACTGTTGAAAGCCAACACCAAACTGAACTGAAATTTCTCCAAAAACCACACAGAACTGAAACAAGTCCAAGATTACCTTATTTCAAATTAATATCACAGAAATGATTAAGCAGGAGCAGCAGAAATCAGAAAGTCTTAGAAAGTCTGTCTTTGGGAGTTGAAGTAATTACTAAGCAGAGATATTTTGCTCATAGCAGTACATGTCTTGTGACTTTGAGTAGGTAAAAGAGTGTTTAGGAAAATATCCTGTGTCTGGCTGTAGGGACACCTGTTATGAAGATCACTGCCAAAGATGATGATGACCCAAACACAGTCAATGCTAAGATAGCTTATAGCATCATCAAACAGGAGCCAGCCGGGCCTGGGCCAATGTTCTCCATCGACAGAGACACAGGGGAAATCACCGTTAAAGAGCATACGCTGGATCGAGAGGTGAGCAGTGTGGGGGGAAAAAAATCTTTTCCTTTATCTTCATGAAACGATTAAACAAACAAGTCCTCGCATTAGTGAGACACAGTAGTGAGTACAATTTACTATCAAGATAAGAGTTTAAAAAAAACACTAATTAAAAATTAATCTTTTTTTAACAGACTCAGAGCTCATACACTTTGATCGTGCAAGGCGTAGACACGGACGGATCGCCCGAAGGAAACACCGGAACCGGGACAATCGAGATCAAAGTCCTGGATATTAATGACAATGTTCCTACTCTTGAGAAAGAGGAGGTGAGAGGGGGAAAAAACAGCACATTAATGGTGACAGACCATTCTTTTTGTTAGACGATTCGTAATTGGGCATTTATTTTCTTTCACGGTGCAATGAAGTAAAACGTTCTGAGGTTTCGCTGATTTCCCGTTTCCTGTTGCTGCACTATTATTCTCACTCTGATAAACACAAACGGCAATACAGCTGTTTATGTTCTAAATGCATAACTCCAGCGACATATTTAAAAAATGAGTACATGTTAACATGTGTATTTACAAACATAGATGTTAAATATGAAGATGAACATATTATACGTAAAATCCTGACCTTTTGTTATCATTTCCATGTCAGTTCTCAGGCAGTATAGATGAAGGTGCAGCTGATGTGGTTGTGATGAAGATCAAAGCTCTGGATAAAGACTTAGAAGACACAGACAACTGGCTGGCTGTTTTTGACATCGTCAAGGGAAACGAGGACGGTCTCTTCACCATTGAGACAGATCCGAAAACCAATGAGGGTATTCTAAAACTGGTCAAGGTAAAAGAAAGCGTTTCTTAAGCATCTACAGTCCCCATTTCACTCTTTAGCTTCTATAGTAATCATAAACAGCTGGGTTAAAATCATCTCTGCAACTATGCCAGGGCTTTGTGCTCTGACGCTAATTTTGCTTCCGTTCCTTCCTTTCCCGCCTCTTTCCTCTCTCCTCGTCTTCTAAACCTCTCGACGTGTTTGCTGTCGACAGCCAGTGGACTATGAAGCAGTCAAAGATTTGACTCTTGATCTGATGATATCAAACGTTGCCCCCTTCATAAATGGGACAGCACTAGCTCTGGGTCTGATTGTGGGCCTTCAGCAAGAGCTGGAGGTTGAAGCTGGAGCAGGGGCAGGCGCAGGTGCAGGTGCAGGAGTCGGGGTGGATGTAGGAGTCGGGGCAGGAGTCGGGGTGGATGTAGGAGTCGGGGCAGGAGTCGGGGTGGATATAGGGGTGGATGCAGGACTAGATGCAGATTTGGATCTGGGAGTGGATGCAGGGGTGGATGTAGGAGTAGATGCAGGAGTAGATGTAGGAGTAGATGTAGGAGTAGATGCAGAAGTGGATGCAGGAGTAGATGTAGGAGTAGATGCAGAAGTGGATGTAGGTGTGGGAGTGGATGGTGATGCCGAAGTTGGAGTTGATCCAGGAGTCAAACCTGGAACCAAACCAAGTAAGAAGCCCAGTAAAAAACCAAGGCCTAAACCAGGTACCAAACCAGGTAGACCTAAACCTAAAGCCCCTGGAGGGAAAAGCTACCCAATCAAGATCAGTGTGAATAACCTGCCAGATGGCCCAGGATTTAAACCCAGTGTGAAAGAGTTGCCCGTGTCAGAGGACCCAGAAGAGCTCTCTGTCCCTGAGGTGATTGGTTCTTACCCTGCCGTGGATGGTGACACAGGAGAAATAGCTGAAAACGTGCGGTGAGTGGCACGCTGCTGTGAAACTGATCCTTTTGTGGGAGGTTTTGTTTTGTTTTGTTTTCCTCATTTTTTATAACAACACAGCCTTAGGGTCAAAGAGAATGCTGTCAAGAAAAAATAAGAGACTCCTTTTTCTAGTGCTATGCACTCCTAAAGGATTTTTACTTTAAGCGTCACACAGCTTGAATCAAATATTAAGTATCTCCACAGGGCCATGACAAACAGAATCAAACATTTGTGTGGAGTCTTATCACAATTCTGCATAGACATGCAGCCCTCCAGGAGGAGAACTATACACCACTATGTCAGAGGACTGACTGTCCACACCATTAGTAGTGATCTAGACTGTGCTAATAATGAGAACAATGTTTTGTGATATGACAAAAACATTGTCATATCATAACTATCATTTACATTATGCCATTGTCATTTACCTTTACACAGGTACGCTAAAGGATCTGACCCAAACAACTGGCTGACTATTAACGAAGAGACTGCAGAGATTACACTAACCAAAGTGCCTGACCGAGAGTCCAAGTCTCTGGTCAACGGAACCTACTATGCTACAATCCTATGCATGACTCAAGGCAAGTTCTAAGTTAAACACTACAATTTTTTAAAAAAGTACTGATAGTGTGAAGTAATTATGTAAGTATTTACAAGTATTAGGACAGCGGTACATAGTAATGAAGTAGAAATACTTTGTTAATGTAGGTTTTGTGAAAATTTCTATTCTACTCAAGCGTAAATGTGTCTGTCAACTTTCCCCTTTGTTTCACTATATTTTCAAAACCAGGTGGCAAATTTTACTCCCATGCATTTCCTCAAACACCTTTGTTAGTCAGACACTAGGGTGATTGTATTAAGTTTCTGAAGTAACAACAAAAAAAATCCACCAGTGGCATCTGTCCTGTCATTTTCACAAAGAAGATGGCTGACTGCATTTTGTTCACATTTGTCAACAGTTTGTAACAGTTTTTTGACCAGTTACTGTATACGGCATGTAAAACAACAACAAAGACTCCTATTGCTCTTTCATATTTATGTCATATGTACTTTGCATATTTGTACTTAACTATGTGTAATATCAGATACTTTTAAACTTCTACTTGAGTGGTTTTGTCATGAGTTACTTTTATTTTTACTTGAGTATTTTTCCAAAGAGGAATCTTCACTTTTACTCTAGTATGACAAGTGGGTACTTTATACAACACTTTATTAGGATCGCAGTATACATGTTCATTCCTAATACACGATGATTTACATAATAAACCACAAATTTGTCACTTAAACAGGATATTACCGAATAGATGTAAGGAACTTAAATCAAGTCCAAAGTATATGTGCTGAATATTGGCTCCATCAAGAGAAAAAATCACTCTCACTGACTTATCGCTGACAGCTGTGTTGGAATGCAGCCAAACTTGCCTAATTGCTCTTTAACAAGCATATTCTCACCAGTAAAATATTTTCTGTTCTAAGAAAGAGCATTCAAGCTCAAATTAAGTACTCTGAGACATTTGAGAAAAGAGTTATATATGTGTGTGTGTGTGTGTGTGTGTGTGTGTGTGTATATATATATATAATAACTTTATTTAGAGCCCAATATCACTATTTATAGTCTCAAAGGGCTTTTCATGTCTATAACAAAGTCAAATCACAATTATATTATCCATAAGATTGAGAAAATAAATAAGTCTTTAGTCCCATTTTTAAGGTATTGAGAGAACTCTTGGAATGACTAATAGTCCAGAATCTTGAGAGCGCAGGGTGCGAAGTGGGTTATAGGGTGTAATTAAGACAGGTAAGAAGGCGCAAGCCCATGTAAAATTTCATATGTTAATAAAAGGACCTTAAAATCTGCCCTTGCATGAATTGGGAGCCAATGAAGGGAAGCCAGGACAGGGGTAATGTGATCAAACTTCTTCGTTCGGGTCAGAATTCTAGCAGCAGCATTCTGGACCAGCTGAAGACTATTGGTACTAGAGGCAGGCAGGCCAGAGTAAAGAACATTGCAGTAATCGAGGCGAGACGTGACGAATGCGTGAACAATGGTTTCTGCATCAGCCATACTTAGAAAGGGCCTAATTTTAGCAATGTTACGGAGGTGATAAAAGGCAGTTTTGGTTGTGTTCTTGATATGAGTGACAAGCGAGAGACTCGAGTCAAAAATCACACCAAGGTTTTTAGCTGAAGAGTTTTGAGAGATGATTCAAAATTTAGGGTAAGATCACGAAAAAGATGCTTATGCATATGGGGACCAATGACCAGCATTTTAGTCTTGCCTGCATTATATATACCTGTATATATATACAGATATATATATATATATATATATATATATATATATATATATATATATATATATATATATATATATATATATATATGTATGTATAATTGTGTGTGTGTTTGTTCACTTTTAGATACACCACCTAAGACCGCCACAGGAACTATAGCCTTAAAGGTAGAGGACACAAACGACCACTGCCCCAGACTAACCAGCACCTACGAGAGCATCTGCTCTGATGTCAATGTGGTGAACGTGACAGCATTCGATGAGGATGTTTATCCTAATGCAGCACCATACACATTCACACTGATAGAGGACGAGACCAGAGGAGAGTGGGAGATGGAGCATCTCAACGGTAAGAAGGAAAGTAATGTGTAATTTACCATCGATGTTCATTTGTTTTTCAATTTAAACTTTTACTTAAACTTTAGACTGTTTTCATTCTTTCAATATATATAAAGCAAACATTAACCAGTTCAATATATATAAAGCAAACATTAACCCGTTTCTCCTAACACTTACACTAGCCATTTTCACTGAACCATTTTGTCCTCTTGTGCAGCAACAACGGTGGGGTTCCGGGCAAAGGAGTCACTGTGGCCAGGAGTGTATGAGCTGACAGTGGAGATCACAGACATGCAGGGTCTGGGATGTGGGGACAAACAGAAGTTCCAGGTAGAGGTTTGTACCTGTGGAGAGGATGGCATATGTGGCGTCAGAGCTCAACAGTTTGGTTCCTCTGTCAACGTGGGTGCTCCAGCTATTGGACTACTGCTGCTAGGCCTAGCCCTTGTCCTCTGTAAGTTTAAACAAACTCAGAAAACAAACTCACACACATGTGTACATGTTGTCAAGACACACTCAAACAAATAAATTTAACTGGTCCATTTTCATATACCTGCATAAATGGTGCTGGACATATTCACATTCTCAGTAACAAATTAGAATTATCTATGTGAATCAGAAACTAACTCTTGAGGTTCTGGCTATGAGTGCCTGACAGTAACAGAACATATCCTCACCAGCATTTAAATAGGAGAGCTCGGGATATTTGTGCTTCTGCCCGTGTGTGTTTGCGCTCCTGCGTTAAGTTCTCTTTGTTGCATCAGCTGTGCTGTGTTCTGTCATTAGCATTACTAAACTGCCCAGTCCAGGCCGCTGACTTGTCTTTTCTTTTGTAGTGGTGCCCCTGCTCCTGCTGGTCTGCCAGTGTGGGTCTGTGGGACAATTTGCAGAGTTGCCCTTTGACGCTAAAGAATACCTCATCCCCTATCACACAGAGGGCAAGGGAGAGGACAAGGTAAATTATACCAGACTACTGTAAAATACAGGAGATTTGACACTGAATGGAATTCCATGTTACATGGTATAAAAGGATACAGTAAATTGCACGAGCTGTCCCAATACACAGTACACCCCAAGATGCTAATGTAACACTAAAGTGTTCAAAGGTATATGGATGAATGTTTTGTAATATATATATATATATATGTTTTTGATGATTGTAGGAGGTACCTCTTTTGAGTGCACCAGCTGTGATAACACAGAAGGGAACTGAAATCCAGGCTGTTAATGTTGGCACCAAGTCTGCTATGATGCCCACCAGTCAGGACTGGGACAGCTTCTACGGCAGAGCTGCACCAGGCACGCTCCGTCAGAACACGAATGAAAAGCTCGTGTCAGTGGATCACAGGCAGACCTATCAGGAGAACACGTTTGCAACTGTGCGACGTGGAAATTCTCTGTACTCCTCATCCTACAGGCACACAGAGAATGACATTTATGAGGGAATGGCCCTGCCGGACAGTTACCTCCATCAGTACTACTCTCAGGTACAAACACAAAGGAATCTGAGTTCTGCCCACATTAAAAACATGTATATGAAACATTAATATTTTGTTTATTTACCATGATATGTGGAACATGAGCCACGATGTTAAAGGTTTATTAGTGAACATGGAGGGACAATGGACAAGCTTACATCAACCAGCTATGAAAGCTTCATACAGTGTTTTCATCCAGTATCTGAATGACTTGATGACTTCACTATCCTCTGTAGATTAGCACAGTAAATTAGTAAATATAAAAATTAAACTGATAACTATGTCTAATTATAACCAATTAGCATAAATTAATTCATTTTATGTCTATTTACCATGCATACTTACACTATCTTAGGATGGACACTGTAGTACATGGTAAAAGTCTTACATATGAAACACATCACGAATTCACATGTTGCCTCATAAATAGTGTTGATCTTTTAATACATGATGTTAAACGAATTTAAACACATTTCCTTTTCTTCACTACAGAAGGTCAGTTGTGCAACACAGGATAACTTTCCCAAGGACAGCCTGCTGATCTACGACAATGAGGGTCGAGATTCTCCTGTTGGCTCTGTAGGCTGCTGCAGTCTTCTCGAGTCTGACAATGACCTTGAGTTCCTTAACAACCTAGGCTCAAAATTTACTACCTTGGCAGAGATTTGTAGGCCCCCTAAGCCCACTGTAACACAGCAAAAAGTACAACACACACTGAATGCATCAACCAGCATTAAGAAAGAAAGCTCCATCACCAGCAGCAAGGTTGAAGTTGTCAAGTCTGCGCCACCTCCACCAAAACAGTTGCAAGAGAATTCGGTCACCAAAGCCACCAAGACTGTAAGTACATCAGCCGCCCCTCCAAGCATGAAGTCCACTCAGACAGTACTGCTGCAACATCAGCCTTTGTACTACCTGGTGGAGCAACCAATAGCAAATGCTGTTCTGCTGGCTGAGAGGCCCTCTGTTGGTGAGAACATTTATGTTCTCAGTGGAGCTCCAGGGGCAGAGGGGCTGCTTCTCCAGCCCAGTGTCCCAGCACAGACCACTTTCAGCACAACACAACAGGGGGTGTACCTGATTAATGAGACCTCTGTTCCACCAGGAAGCAAAGTGTTATCTGGTCCCAGCAGTCCTACCAGCCCAAGCAGTCCTTTAAGTCCAATAAGTCCTACATTCCTCATTCAGGAAGGATCAAACTTGCTCTACCACCAGGCCTCCCCTGCTCAAGGTACCCCCACTGGTGCTCAGAAGATGGTGGTCATGCAGACTGAAGGTAATACAGGAATTGTTCAGTCTCCACAAGTACCAGTGCAGACAAGAGGAGACCCACAAGTTTTCAGTCTTGACCCCATGAAGCCCTCAAGCCCAGAGAACTTTGTTCTAGTCCAAACATATGGTTATGTTTCCCCAAATCAGTCTGCGAGAGTTTTAGCTCCAGTACAACCAGGTCTCAGCCAAACCACCATGCAGGTAGGAAGACCAGAGGGTGTGTTTTCATTTCAGAACCAGGGACCTTTACTTCCCAATCAACCAACACAGACACAAATAGGGGTAGTGATGCAGGGAAGTCCCGTAGAGTTCACTCCAACAACATTATCACCCAGAGGACCAGACACTGCTGTATTTGTGCCAACACAGGGCCCTGTAGAGACCACTCAGGTTTGTGGACCAGAGAAAGGGGCACTTGAGCAAATTCAGGTTAGCAGTGGGCGGTTGCAGACTGTGAATGTGGTACCTCCGAGTGCTTATCTGGACAATGTATGTTTGATCAAAGATGTTGCCTCTCAAGGACCCATAGGAAAAGTGCACCCTGAAGTTACACTTGGTGTCAAGAAAGAGAGCTCATTGGATAGAATTTGTCCAGCACAAAGTCCACCTGCTACTGAAATAGCAGTGACCCCACCTGAACCTCCAGTAACTCTTTCAGGAGATTCCACCGAGGCAGTTACCCTATTTGAAGAACCAGTAGAGGCTGTGCCTATGAGTACTGAACTCGAGAAGAAGGCTCTCTTTGAGGGCAACAGCAATCCTGGCATAGAGACTGATGGAGCTACAAAGACTTTGTCAGATTGTCAGGTTTTGTCGGATTCCAATTTGGCAAAAAATGAGATAGGAGGGACAGTCACCGTGGAGCCAGTGAAAGAAGAAGCAGATGAGATTTCTGAACATGAACTGCAGGCTACTGAGACAGAAGACACTATGGTACCAGCAGTAGATAATCCAGAATTAATCCAAGATCCGTTACCGGATCCAAGGGGGCAAACTGCAAACAGTGTGACAGAAACAAGTGAGGAAGGTGCGCTAGATGAGAACATGTCCAGAACTGTGCAACTTTGCACAAGTCTCAATGAGTCCTCTATGGCAAGTTCTGATATCATTAGTTCAGTGACAGGTGAAATGGCTGCTGAACTGTCAGAGGCAAACAATGTTTCAGTACAACAGAATTATTCAATTTTGGCAGAGGAACTGGTTTCCACTAAGCCAAAAGAGGACCACCTCACCCACAACACTGAAGAGGTAACAAAGACAATAAACTCTCTGACAGTAAGGCAGGATACTGAAGACATTTCTGATGTAAACATGGAGGAGGACCTAGCTGCAACAGAACAAGAAAAACAAGGTGCTTCTGAAGTAACCAGTGAGGAACTGGAAGACGATCAATCACAGTTATTGCAAAAAACTGCCACAATGATTGATGAGCGAGTTGATATGGAACCTGTCTCACTGCAGGGCGTAACAACTTTAAACTCAGACATCTCGCAAAGCTCTGAGATACCAGAGTTACATATTGTCATGGCACATGAAGGACAGAATGGATTGGGCCAAATTCCACTTCAGGGGGAAACACTAAATGAGGGCTCTGGTGAGGAGAACCTATCAGAAAATTGCACAGAGAGTGAGAGTGCCAATCAAGCGAATATCAGTTCAGAATCTAGTCAAACTGGAGATGCTTGCGTTGACTTTATGGCAGAGAAGACCTCTGGTGTAACTCTGCAGATCTTAACAGCTGTGCCAGGAACAAATGATAAAGAAGATGCAGAAGCAGTGGGAGCAGTTGTCCAACCAGACACAGAGCCCCAGAACCTGGAGCAAGAAATAAAAACTGAAGATGGTCCTGACCAAGATGCACCAGAGACTCAACAAGCAGAGGATGCAGACTGGTCAGTGAAGGCTGAGAATAATTCTGATGACACTTTGGAGAGCTTAGCTGAGGAGGTAAGAACAGAGAATGAGGAACATGTAGGAACAGTTGCAGTGTCTGGCTCAGTAGAGAAAGAAGAAACAGAAAATGCAGAAGAGCAAATGGAGGGTGAAGACGGTCCTGATCAGGTTGCTATGCTGACTCACCAAACAGAGGAACAGGAGAAGAACAGAGAAATGTCATCAAGGGCCAGTCAATCCCTGGAGGATGACGATGAGTTAATAGCAGGACAGACTATTGATGTAACCATGGTCACAGAAGAGGATGCACAGGATGGGACAAGATTGCAGGATGGAGCAGGCACAGACATACATATATCAACTGATATAGCAGAAGAAGAAGAAGAAGCTCTGGACTCAAAACAGAATTTGGAGGGAGGTTTCAGAGATGAAAAAGATCCTGGTGAAGTCACAGAGAAAGGGGGAGAGGGTGAGCAGGACACCCCAGGCTGTATGACAGAGTTCACATCACAGGATATACTAGTTCCTACGACAGAAGCTTATCCTCATCTCTCTACAGAGTTCATACAAGTTCAGAATCAAGCATATGCTGAGGAGCCCCTCCTGGTTCAGAGGGAGATGGGAGAGGATGAGGGGAATTTCAGACTTGAGATGGAAAAAACTCTGCT
This sequence comes from Chanos chanos, assembly GCF_902362185.1. Taxonomy (NCBI): domain Eukaryota; kingdom Metazoa; phylum Chordata; class Actinopteri; order Gonorynchiformes; family Chanidae; genus Chanos; species Chanos chanos. The sequence goes on from NC_044498.1 coordinate 1,835,594, forward strand.
TCAGATAGAGGAAGATAAAGAAGAGTTATGTATCACTGTGCAGGAGGTCTGCACATCTGAGGATGCAGCTGTCCAGCAGGCAGTGGATAATGTAGGTGAGGTGATGGAGGAAACAGAATTTACGATTGACCAAGCAACAGCAGATGATGACAGCTTAAGTGCAGAGGTGAAATCATCAGAGGCAGTAAGCATGGGCCATATGGAGTTTCAGACAGATTCTGATCTAGCGACAGGTGGTGCAGATGAAGACAGCTTAAGCGTAGAGGTGAAATCATCAGAGGCAGTAAGCATGGGCCAGATGGAGTTTCAGGCAGATTCTGATCTAGCGACAGGTGGTGAAGATAATGACAGTTTAAGCACAGAGGTGAAATCATCAGAGGCAGTAAGCATGAGCCATATGGAGTTTCAGGCAGATTCTGATCTAGTGACAGGTGGTGCAGATGAAGACAGCTTAAGCACAGAGGTGAAATCATCAGAGGCAGTAAGCATGGGCCAGATAGAGTTTCAGGCAGATTCTGACGTGGTAACAGGCAGTGCTGTGACTGAACTGTCTGAGTTATCTACAGGAGAAAGAACAGAAATCAATATGGCAGTGAATGTGACCTCGGAGGACACAGACTCCACCTTAGCAGCAGCAGCAGGAATTCAGTTGGCACCAGAACCGATCCAGAGCCAACTGACCTCAGAATCAGACCAATCGCAAGGGCTCACAATACCAGTCATTCCCCGTAACAAACACAGAAGGAGTAAAAAGTCATCCAGCTCTGTGTCCAGTCCAAAAAGTCCCAAGAGTCCACTGGGAAAATGTAAACAACAATGAGCCCTGTAACCTTTAACACATGTAAAATTACAGTGGCAAGTTTTAGTTCATCCATTTTCTGACAGCCAATTTGTGAAATGCTATATTGATTAAATCACTTTACACCAGACTATGTTGCAAGTTAAACAAACTTTTAGTTTCAAGGGTGATTGGTTTGACATAAGAGATTCTTGTCTAAACTTTTTGTTCTGCATTTGTATGTGGTTTAAGTTTGTTCTATGGCTATTTCAAATAGTGGGGGTATTTTTTTATCAAAATGTTTGAAACTGAACTGTCTTAGTTTTTGCATGCAAGGAAAAATGAATTCAAATAAAACGAGTTTACGATGGCACGCATTGTATTTTCTGTCACTTCATATCTTGACTCACTCATCTTCAGATATGGAACCGCTTCAAATAACTTGGCAACGATCAGGACGCTTCTGTCTGATTTAGGACGGTCTTGTCATACAGTAAACACAACCAGAGCTTGAGGCAACATCCTACGAATCCATTATACAATTCAAAAAGATGCAGTCAAGTGACGAGGGGAGCAAGTTTTCTCACGAAAGGCTGCAGGGTGTGTATAGTTTTGCTCTGATGTTGTATAAAACACACCTGTTTCTGTTGATGAATGCTCTGTTGATTTGAAGCAGAAGTGGAAGCAGAAGCTTTCTTAATAAAACCATGCATGCACAGACAAATCACCCATAGTCCTATATGCACCTCTTTCTATCTGCAAAACAGGGCCATTTTTACAAAATGAGAGTGATAATACTGATATATACACAGCCTCACACTCAGCCTATGCACTTTTTAGATGTGGTGAATCACTCTGAGAGGGCTTACCTTTAGTGTGCTGTCAATCACTTTTCATGCATTTTTCAAAATAAAATCACATGCAAACACTTATTGTGAAATTTCTGATGGTTTAATCACATGCAAACACTTATTGTGAAATTTCTGATGGTTTAATCACATGCAAACACTTATTATGAAATTTCTGATGGTTTAATCACATGCAAACATTTATTGTGAAGTTTCTGATGGTTTAATCACGTGCAAACACTTATTGTGAAATGTCTGGTGGTTTAATTACATACAAACACTTACTGTGAAGTTTCTGGTGGTTTAATTACATGCAAACACTTATTGTGGAGTTTCTGGTTGTTATTCCTTATCAGTAGAATCACAGTCAGTAAAGAATGATATTTTCCGCAGACAGGTATTCTCGTCGAGATGTATGGACTTTTTATGTCAGATCTTCATATTCTCAATAACTTCATGTTTGAAGTTATTGAGAATTGGCACAGGAATATGCTCTCTGTCACTATAAGCACTTTAAAATATGAGCTTTGGTGTTTAGCTTTTGGCCTGGTAGCTATGCACCTGACAACACAAAAGAATGATGATTTCTTCATGGAATTTCACAGCACTGATGTACACAGACAATAACAACGGTCAGTCGGTCCCACCTAGAGCCATCTCTGGTTTACACTGAAATTAAGGATTGGATCAGTAAGGTTCAGTAGGGATCTGACCCAAACACAGGATACTCAGTCATTTTTGGCAGAATAGTGCATGATTACTAGAGGCCAGGGAGTGTCGTGAACAGAGCCATGTTACCAGCAGCCAGGGAGTGTCATGAACTGCACCACGGTTATTCGAAAGACTATTCGAAAAGAAAGCTTGTGTTGTGTATCTCTTGTCAATGGAATTTGGTTTGACACACAGGCTCCTCCTGCACTGAGTGATCACCTCAGGGGGTTTGGAAGAGTTCCATTCAAAGCTCAAAACACATCAGTTGAAGACTGAAGCAAGTCAAGACACCAAAGAGGACACAGGGGACCATAAATCTACTGGTGGATATACCTGACGCATATTGACAAAGCACTTTCAAAATAAGTCATACAATTCACAAGAAACAACAGGGACAGTACATATAAGACCATGTGACGCTTCAACCACTCCCACATGTTTTAAACTATCTCTGAAAGCAATGTTTTCCCCCTTATGTTTAAACATGTTATCTGTATTTAAAAGTCAGTCAAAGCAGCTCTTTCGAACTTGATACGAAAACAGAGCAGCTACTCAGTGTGCTGCACGAGCACGACTGACTCATAATTGAAATGTTTGCGCCACCTAGAGGCAGTAGCGCCAGATATTTTGTTTTCAACATCACTGAGTGTAATTAGAGGCTCTCAAGCAGTTAGTTCTGTATCAAGAATACTGATGTCCCCTGAGTTTGTGTTGTTTATCTTACAAATAAGAATATGTTCCCAAACTATGCCTGCTTGCAAGAATGCCTGACTTGGTGAGCAGGTCACTGACGGGGTTTCCTGGAAACGGTCAGTTACTGTCCGTTTCCCAACTCGAACCCCGTGAACCCACAGAACCGAACATTTGCTTCAGGCCTCCACTGACACACCTGAAAATAAACTTACCATCAAGCTATTGATTTGGTAAATAATGTGTGTTTGTGCAGTGCCACATGCTACGGGTCTCCGGAACTGGACCAGAGAAACTCAGCAATAAGTTCCTTGGTGACGAGAACTTTTTACTCTGACAGACAGTCCATCAATTTTCTCCTCTCAGAGTCATAGTGACTGCATGAAATTAAATGTGATTCCAGCCCTGGAGTATAAACTGAGTAAACTAACAAAAGAGAGACATGTATTACTGTTATAAAAGTTTTCAGGGAACCTGATGAAATAAAGTGGCTTTTAGATTGAGCCATTGAATTTCCTTCCTTGTTCGTTTTGTGTGGAGGTGTAAACTGAAAAGACTAGAGATTAGTCTTAAACGTTTTTCAAGGATTAATGAATTTCTTTTTTAATAAGACCGTAACAAAGCAGGTTTTGTGTGGAGCAGCTCATTCCCCTTTATTTACCGAGTCAACATAGCCCCTAAAACACTTGCACAGGTCACCTGATCTGGCTGCCTGATCCTTTTTGAGTATAAAGGGTAGAATAGTTCAGTTCAGCAGCAGTTCAGCGTCATGATGGCCAAAGTGGTGGTCTGTGTGTTCCTCACCTGCGTGTTTGTGCTCTGTAGCACCGCCCCAGTGGTAAGTTACCTTACTGACTACAACTGGAGACTGGAGACAGGCAGGATAGACATCTCTCTGTATAAAAAAGTATAAACTGATATTTATTTATATGAAGAGCAAGGATTGAGAAGTAGGACAAGCATTGAAAACCTGTCTAATCTGTAGTTTCGTTGATTTTTCTTTTTTTTTTAATCATATACCCTAACAAAGTCATCCAGAATGTATTGGCTGCGTTTCTTGAAGGTGGGGTTGGGGGGGGGGGGGGGGGGGGGGGGGGGGGTGCAGTCTACTACTCATTCTTTTGTAAATGTCAACAGGATCCCGTAAGAAGTGCTTTATCTTTTAGTTTGTTTAAGATCAATCTAAACTTCTAAATATTAAAATCGGTTTTAAGAGTATTTGTGATGCAGAATCATAATTCGTTATCACAGCAATGGAAAGAACACTTACATTGTGTCGGGGACGACTCGCCCAGAGCCTTTTTCTCTCTTTGATCATCTGCGCGTGTAAGGTCTTTACTTTATCTGGTAACCGTTTCACAATAACCGAAATAACGGAAAATCCCCGGCTGGCGGAGACAGATCGTCAGAATGAACTCGTTACGCCTTTAGAACGCGAAATGCACAGAGATCGTTCTTTGGCCTTCTTTGCCTGTGGTTTGTCGGCTCTTCTCAGTTTGACCGCTAATGAACACATTCAATCGGCTAAATAAATTTCACTCAGGGATGTAGTATAGAAGAAACGTATCACAAATACGTTTACGCGGCTCCTAGTAAATGTTTGTAACAGAACAGTTAGCGATCTGGGACTAGGCCGCGTTTAAGAACAGGGTAAGACACAGTCGTTAATTAACGATTGGGTTTTAGTCTCCAGTTATGATTCTGTGCCATCACTGAGGATGGTACTGCTCCCCTGCAAACTCCTCTACTGCCATAGACTAAGGGGATCAGTAAGGCTAGATCACGTGCAGTGACGGATTTACTTAAGGCCAATGAATGTATGAACATGCAAGTACACTGAAATAACGTATCGGAACAGCGTTCTGAGGCGAACTCCTGTCCCTTGCGAGCTCTTTGCCCTCTCAGTCACTGACCTTCTGTACTCGCCCACTCGAATGCGCGCCCACTTCTTTGCCTGATCAGATTAATCCGCCAACAACAGAGAGCTAATTAACATCAGTTAACCAATTGTACGGTAACCAAGTTTTTTGGCCTAATTTCTTCAGTGTAATCACTGATTATGTACTTCGACTACGAACATCATAAAGCACAATAAACTCTCTTTCATTGGCACTATTGGCAAAACACCAAAGAATGTTGTTTTCCCGCTCAGATTAATAACAACTCCAGGCTGCACAATTCCACTAATTTTTCTGCCAAATAAACAAGGTATGATCAAGTTCTCTCTGGATTCACCTCGCTGTGACACGTGGGCCCATGACATTTTGCTCTTCTTTATGTAGTTCTGCCTTGTGTATTTAAGCAAACTGTTGTCGTTTGGGCCTCAGAATACACACAAGATCCGTAGGCTCCGTTACGGTGTATTATCGCCACCAGTTAAAGATTACACCCATAATTCGATAAAATTAAGGACCAGCCAATGGCCGCTCAGGTGAAGTCTGAGTTGGCTTATTTCCTCTCAAGATGCTCTATTTTGATTGGAATCCATACTGGTACCATTTCTGTGTAAAAGCAACATGGCAACACTCTCATCTTTAACGACAGCGACGGTTTGGTTGAATGACACAAAAAAATTCCTTTGATGGCGCGTATTTGTTGTACTCTCTCTGTCATCTTTCGCCGAAGGATGTGCACGGTGGATCCGACGAGAAGTGCCCACTGATGGTAAAGATTTTGGACGCAGTGAAGGGCATTCCTGCTGGATCCGTGGCGCTCAAAGTATCTCGCCAGGGAGCCGACGGGGCATGGACACAGGTCGCCAACGGGTGAGTAAACAAACGTCGCAACTTTTCAGAGAAAAAAACTCACCCATAAGAGAAATCTTCAAAATATCTTTTGCATCCCAACATGACAAACTGTCCTTCTCTCCCCCTTGTCCATCTTCAATCAAATTTTTTCGTGTAATTTCGCACACGCGCATTTCTGGCCTCTCATCACCGCTCTCGCACTCTGGCGCGCAGGGTGACGGATGCGACGGGTGAAGTTCATAACTTGATCACAGATCAGGAATTTACAGCTGGTGTGTATCGCGTGGACTTCGACACTAAAGCCTACTGGAAGGCCGAGGGTCGCACGCCTTTTCACGAAGTTGCCAGTGTGAGTAGAGCTCTTTCCTGAAGTTCCCTAGACTGATTTGACAACGTCACCGTCATCAGGGTCAGACCCAACGGGCGTTTAGAATCTAAAAATTAAACGGACATATGTTAATGCAAGGCAGTCCAGATGGAAGACCGACACACTGTAGTAACAGTGCCTTAAAGCAAACAAACTGACTCACCCCACAGAGTAACAGTTGAAATATTCCAGTCAACACCTCCACATTACGTCTCTGAGCTTAACTCTTCCAGCCCAGTTTCTCCAGACTGTAACATTCTCTCTCATAAGGGATGGAGTTTATCTGATTTTAACGGACCAGAACATTGATAGTTATCATAACAAAATGGCTTATTAATGTGTTCTGCTTTTCACAGAGCCTCTTTATGGCAGTACGAGGCAGTGACTGAGAGCATTTTCGTTGTATTCTGCTCTTTAGCACAAAATGAAGTTAAATGAAATTGCTTCGGATTAGAATAAGTAGGCTAATTTTTCTTCCAAAGTGTTGCTGTCTTGTGTACATGGCTTTCCTCTCTCTTCCTGTGTGTAGGTGGTGTTTGAGGCACATGCTGAGGGACATCGACACTATACACTGGCCCTGTTACTGAGTCCCTTCTCCTACACCACAACAGCAGTGGTGGTTAACGCACACCAGTGAATGAAGACATGAACACACACACGTACACACACACACACACACACACACAGGTTATACACTGTTCAAGAACTGAGGCAGGAGGTGAAGTTTTCAACTATAAACTCTTTTTAATGATCATTACAGAGCATATTGCAGTGAACAGACCAGTAGAACAGAAACATCCGGAACCAGGACTGTACACGTCAGTCAAAGCAGCCAGCATCACAGGAAAACTCTGCTTCTGACACTGATGTTACAGTAAATGTGGACCCTCAGAAACAGAGACAGAGAGGAATGGTCCTCCTTTCAGTACCAACTTGTCATCCAGAGGTCTACAGACATGGCTCCTGATGAAAATTAAAACTTTTAAAAAATAAATGTGCACTCTTTTTCTTTTTTTTTTTTAATCCATTTTCAAACACCATCCACACCACATCACTGCATCTCTCAACCAACAATGCAAAAGTGTGAAGAAAACAAAAATAGAAAAGAAAAATAATAATAAAACTCAAGGCACAAATATGAATACTGCAAAAAACATAATACTCTACATTACAAATCTTTCTCCTTTTTTTTTTTTTGTAACGATCTGTTTCTTCAATATTTGAAAAGGCGACAGCGGAAGGAGTGGGTATTGATTGGAGTGAGTTTAAACCTGCAGACTGCACAAACCGGCCACTACTCAAGACCCTTCACAGTGTCAGACAACCAAGGCTAACTTTACAGCACCTTTATCAGTGAAAACACTAAACACACATACACACACACACACACACACTGTCCAGGGCCTGATGGGAGAAAACCCAAGGAAAGCATCTTCTCCCCTCTGTGAGAGAGCAAAAGACTGGGGTTTGAATAGTAAATGTGTCATTGTGCATTCTCATACTGCAACAGGAATTTGCAAAACTGACAGCTGTAATTTTGGCTGGCTGCTTTCACTGGACATTTCCCCAGATACTGGACCGTGAATGCACCAACTTAACAGCTACTCAGGTAAAGTGTTTGTTTGTTTGTCTCCGTCTTTTCCACGCCATGTCATGTAGAAAACTGAATTAGTCCTGGCACTTTGCACCAGGCTCCTGTCCAGCACAGTGTCTGCTCCAAATCAACACCACTCCTACTTACAGACTGGTGTGGATGTCTTTGTCACTGGTCCCATCACTTGATTCAGTGCCTGCCTCTGAATACTGTTCACATTACTGATGGCCAGACAGGTGAAGGGTTATCTGCTTTAACGACGGTTTAACTCCGCCTACGTCTCCGCTCCGCAAACACCGTTTCATGAAAGAACGCAAAGACTGTTTAGTTCAGAGTTAAAGATCCCCAAGAGTTTGCATGAATATTTTCTTTTTCTTTTTTTTGCAGTAACGTCTTTAAAGAATGAACTCACGCGGTGTGTTGTCACAGTGAGCTGTAAATGCTCACAGTCATGAGGGTCTGCTTTTGTCAAAACTTCACACTGACTATAAGACTTCTTCAGAGAGAGGGAAGCAACAGAATGAAAGAGAAGAGAAAAAAAGAAACAGACGTTGGCACTAGTCTCCTTTTCTCGTTGGTCACAGGTGATATGCTAACACTATGCGTGAGCACCTGAATCCGATCAGTTTAGTCTGCAGGTTTAAGAAAAACAACAAACTGTGTAAACAAAAGGAGGACCCGAGCAAACAGTGTCCTAGAGAGACCAGATCTCGCAGTAGCCGTGACAACCTCACAGATAAAGACTATGCTCTACACAAGACATGTAAGAACCCTTAACCTCTGATGCTCACGTACAGCACACACAGTCCCAGCCTCATCAGACCTCCAACACAACCCAGAGACACTGAGTACTTTAAAGCTCTTATTTAACAAACGAGGCTACGCATGTATACACACACCCACACACACACACACACACACACGCACAGACAGACGCACGCACACCCACGCACGCACGCACACACAGACACCCCGGCTACAGGTATCAGAACGATCCAAAGACCTGCTGTTTGGGTCTACACACGTTTACTGTGTGAAGTAAACACAAACAAACGGCATTTCTCTTAAGGACACAGATATGATAAATTAACAAAGAAACATCACTGGCATATACATTAAAGAAAAAAAAATTTTTTACATGTTCAGAGTGATAACTATATACAAAGGCCAACAACATGTACAAAAGAACAAAGCCTACAATGTTTCTTCCATCAGCTTGTAGTGCTGGAACAGGACTAAGTCTTCATGGCCTTCAGTTCAGTTCAGTTCAGTTCGGTCGCCAGTCAAGAGCAAAGACTATCACTCTCTCATCTAGGCCCAACCCATGTTCTGATCAGCACTTCTCTTAAATACGCCATGTTACATCCACAGTCAGCAACACACACACTCGCGCGCACACACACAAACACACACACGCACACACACGCACATGCACGTGCAGGCACACGCATGCACACTCACACGCACGCGCACACACAGACTTCTGTAAAGAGTGTTTTGGCTTGTAGCAGCTGTGCACCAACCAGTTGACCAGCTATTCCTATGAATGACTAAGAATAAACGTTTCAGTCTTGTCCACTGACCCTCATTTTTCCATTTCTCATCTTCTTCTCTCATCCTTCTGTTTTCTCTCCTCCTTACAGTGCACTTCACATGAGGGACAGGAGGAGGGTAAATAAGCCACAAACAGAAGCAGAAAAAAACCCCAAAACATTACACGTGTAATGATAAAAAAACTTGCGATTAAAAAGATTAAAAAAAAACAAAACACAGTGACAGAGAAAAGAAAATTGTGATAATAAATTAAGGCATGCAGCAGATAACATCATCTTTCTTTTGTTTTCATTTTGATTTTTTTTGTTTTGTTTGTTTGTTTGTTTAGGTCAAAATGTGCCCCATTGACACACACACACACACACACACACACACACACAAACACACACAGAAGATTTAAAAAAAAAAAAAAAAAAGAAAAGAAGAAAAAGTCAAACTAAAAAAAAAAGTTGAAAAACACATAGCTGCCAAAGTAATGATGATGCGCTGAGGAAACGGGGCTGTTTGAGACAAAGCTTGGGCCGGGGCAGAAAAAGGCAAAGTCTATATACAGCCGCTTAGTGTCCACTCCCCTCAGCACAGCCGGACCAACACCAACACCAACACCAACACCACCGTCACGCACAACCAGAGTGCTTCAAAACGCAAAGCTCCAAATCAAAGAGAGCAAAACCAAACCAAAACAAAACAAAACAAAAAATAAATATAAAAAAATAGAAATGTACAATACATACACATAAATCAGCAACACTTCCAAAGAAATATGTTTTCTTTCTTTAAAAAAAAAAAAATATATATATATATATATATATATATATATATATATATATATATATATATACATATATATGCATTAAAAAAAAACGTGACAAAAATGTCCATTGGCGTCTAGAATGTTGCTGATGTGTAAAACTGAGTTTCTTTCCTTCATCTTTTTTCTTTTCTTTTTAACCCATGAAAGTGCAGATGAAATCAGGAAATGTTTATGATAGCCTATGAGAATCAGTTAAGGCTTCGCAGTAAACATCTGATTGGTTGATGCTGGCGCCACCTACCTCCTTGTTTGTAATATGACATGGATTGAAGTAGCTAAAGCCAGCATGGACACATAGACATGCTATGAGACAAAAAATACACGTAGCTGCATTCACTCACACTCACACACACTCAAACACACACACAATCAATCAATTGTTCGACTAGACAAGCCTCTTCCCCCATTCTCCCCTGTCTTAAGGTTACTTGGCAGCGTAACTTCATATTGGCCCCACACTGTGCATTTGAAGGGTGCTGGGTGAAGGGAGAATGCGGGGGGAGACGGGGGGGGGGGGTCAGTATTCGGCGATGGGGGCGAGCTCCGGGTGGAGGTTGACTGTGATGTTCTTGTACAGACTGCTCATGGAGATCTCCGCTGTATACTTCAGATTATTCAAGCCGTCCAGATGCTGCCTCTCCTTCGAATACCTCAGCAACTTGTACCTGAGATAGAGAGACAGAACGAGAGAGACAGAACGAGAGAGAGAGAGAGAGAGAAAGATCAACTGGGATGTTCTCACTATGGTATATGAATGATTAACTGTGAGGAGTATGACAGATTCTACGCAAATAGCGTGTGTGTGCGTGTGTGTGAACACTAAGTCAACGGACTTCGGGTCAGACACACATTCACATGCACTCTGAAGTTTCAAAGTTTAGTGACCTAGATCAGAGCACTGTCAGTCCCCGATCACTAGATTCCTACACACTTGTGGCTTTGACTTGATCCTGAAACAGGATGCGAGATGGATGCGGGTCTAGTTAATGGTTCACTCTGAATGACCTCTGCTCTAATTCTGTCCAAACACTTTGCCAGCCAAAAGAGACAGCCCCCCCAACTCTGAGTGTCAGACACCATGTCCGCCTTCATTCAGACTGTATCTCTGTGTTTCAGCACAGTCTCTGTCTCCGTGCACACAGGAGTGCATCTCTGTGCTTCAGCACAGTCTCTGTCTCCCTGCACACAGGAGTGCATCTCTGTGTTTCAGCACAGTCTCTGTCTCCCTGCACACAGGAGTGCATCTCTGTGCTTCAGCACAGTCTCTGTCTCCCTGCACACAGGAGTGCATCTCTGTGCTTCA